>NC_053501.1:80056943-80249443 GCF_905171775.1 Rana temporaria
TCACTCCAATTCACATTTACTCTGCAAATGCACCCAGACAAACAGCTATTTCTTCAGAATAACACAAGGTAGGATTATACAACAAAGTTTGTTAAAATCACTACAATGTACATAGATCATCCAGAGGGGAATGTTTTTGTTCTTGACAAAAGTGAAGTTTGTGACTGACACCTCTGCTGAAAAATAGACACCTGTTTAGTTTTGGTTCCTTTATACCCTCCCCTTCTACGTATTACCCAACACTAGAGATGTAACATTTCCAGAAATGTTAAAGCCATGTGAAAAAAAAAACCTATGGCCCCTTTCACACGGGGCGGATCCGTAATGATCCGCCCCGTGAACCTCTGCTTGCTCAGCGGGGATCGCGCCGTTGATCCCCGCTGAACCAGCGGATGACAGGGCGGTCCCCTCACACTGGCAGGCGGACCTCAACGGGCCGCCCGTGTGAAAGAGCCCTTAGTCAGAAAAAATAATAATTCAGTGTGGAGTAGTTTTACAAATTAAAAGTAATGTTACACTGGGAAGGTGGAATGCAGTGTATTTTTAGCGTCCTTTTATGAAGCAGTGAAATCCATTCACTGCTTCATTCACAGGCATTCACAGTGGAGATCTCAGGGCCGATCCTAGGGTCACTGACGCCTGGGTGCAGAAATATTTCTGGTGCCCCCACACGGGCGTGGTCATCTTACTAACTCCTCCCTGTTACAAATGTTTCTATGGCAACGACTCGGACACAGAGATGCTCCCCTAAGGAGTTTTCATTTCCCTGGGATCCTCCAATGATCTCTTAACAATAAACAAATTACAGAAAGAGAGTACACTAATGGGACCTGGAGGGGGGTCTCTCTGATGTACACAGAGAGGGCTTCTGTTAGGAGGTCTCGTAGAAAGAGCCCCCAGACATGCTACAGACATAGTACAGGAGACGGTCAGAGACTGCAAACATTCTACAGGAGATGGCCAGTGACTGCAGACATAATACACTTGAGGTTGGTGAGAGACTGCAGAAATGGTCCAAGAGTTGGTCAGAGACTGCAGACATGGTACAAGTTATGGTCAGAGACTGCAGACATGGTACAAGTTATGGTCAGAGACTGCAGACATGGTACAAGATCTCGTCAGAGACTGCAGACATGATACATGAGATGGTCAGAGGCTGTGGAAATTATACAAGATATCAATGCATCACAGGTCAGCGGCCAGCAGGACCCACAGGTCCACGGCAAGCAGGACCCAGAGGACCTACAGCATGTGTGAATTCTGAAACAGATCACCAATGAAGCCCTGAGATTGCAGCTTCATAAACTGGCCGTTACTGTGTCAGTTCATAAGGATTCTCACTGTGTGGAGATCATCGGCGGGAGAACAAGTTCAAACATCTTCTCCCCCGATTATTTCTGTTTCATAAACTGTTTATGAGCTATGATCAGTGGCGATCCTTGGGATCACTTCACTGCTGATCACTGATTCATAAACGGATACACCATTGTATTATGCTTGAAATAAGAGTACAGCTTATTCAGTAATATTAAGAACATTTCAACTATGCAAGAGACCAGGTGCCCGCCTTTCCCTTGTAATAATGTAAATAAAAGCTTTCTGCCAATATGCATTTTCAGTTATCGAAAATGCTGATCCAGGAGCATATACAGTGCATCTGGAAAGAATTCACAGTGCTTCACTTTTTCCACATTTTGTTATGTAACAGCCTTTTCCCAAAATGGATTAAATTCATTATTTTCCTCCAAGATTCTACAAACAATGTCCCATAATAAAAACTTGAAATAAGTTTGAAATCTTTGCAACTTTATTACAAATAAAAAAAAAGGAAAAAAAAACACAAGTACATAAGTATTCACAGCCTCAAACCATGACACTCAAAATTGAGCTCAGGTGCATCCTGTTTCCACTGATCATCTTTGAGATGTTTCTACAACTTGATTGGAGTCCACCTGTGGTAAATTTAGTTGATTGGACATGATTTGGAAAGGCACACACCTGTCTATATAAAGTCCCACAGTTAACAGTGCATGTCAGTGCACAAACCAAGCCATGAAGTCCAAGGAATTGTCTGTAGACCTATGAGATAAAATTGTATCGAGACACAGATCTGGGGAAGGGTACAGACAAATGTCTGCAGCATTGAAGGTCCCAATGAGCACCATGGCTTCAGTCATCTACAAATTTAGGAAGTTTGTAACTACCAAGACTCTTCATAGAGCTGGCCATCTGGCCAAACTGAGTGATTGGGGGAAAGGGGCCTTAGTCAGGGAGGTGACCAAGAACCCGATGGTCACTCTGGCAGAGCTCCAGAATTTCCCTGTGGAGAGAGGGGATCCTTCCAGAAGAACAACCATCTTTGCAGCTCTCCACCTATCAGTTCTGTATGGTAGAGTGGCCAGACAGAAGCCACTCCTCAGTAAAAGGCACATGACGCCCCTCCTGGAGTTTCCCAAAAGGCACCTGAAGGACTCTCAGCCCATAGGAAATAACATTATCTGGTCTGATGTAACAAAGATGAAACTCTTTGGCCTGAATGGCGAGCATCATGTCTGGAGGAAACCAGTTGTTGCTCTTCACCTGGCCAATAACATCCCTACAGTGAATCATGGTGGTGGCAACATCATGCTCTGGGGATGTTTTTCAGATGCAGGAACTGTGGGATTAGTTAGAATTGAGAGGAAGATTAATGTCAGCAATATACAGAGACATCCTTGATGAAAATCTGCTCCAGAGCACTCTGGGCCTCAGGCTTGGGCGAAGGATCATCTTCCAACAGGACAATGACCCCAAGCACACAGCCAAGATGACAAAGGAGTGGCTATGGGAAAACTTGTGTGTCTTTGAGTGGCCCAGTCAAAGCCCAGACTTGAACATGATTAAACATCTCTGGAGAGATCTGAAAATGGCTGTGCACTGACGTTCCCCATCCAACCTGATGGAGCTTGATAAGTCCTGCAAAGAAGAATTGGATAAACTGCTCAAAAATGTGTGCCAAGCTTGTAGCATCATACTCAAAAATACACAAGGCTGTAATTGGTTCAAAAGGTGCTTCAACAAGTATTGAGCAAAGGCTGTGAATACTTATGTACATGGGATCAGATTAGATCCGCCAAGACGGATGGCAGACATATCGCCATACGTCTTTCTTGAGCGGATCAGATGGGTGTCAGCGGACACATCTCTGCTGACATCTGCTTTCCCACAGGAGTCAATGGATGGCCTTAACGGATCCACCTGAAAAACTGATCCAAGCCAGCTCATCGTGTGAAAAGGGGCCTAATTTACCATATAACATTTTTAAATTTAGTTATAAACCAAACATTACAAAATATATTTATACACCAAATATTAAGATTAATACAGATGTGGGAATATTAGTATATCCTGCTGGCAATTGCCGCTGACATGTTTTGCAGTTGGCTGCTTCATCAAGGGCGCTGCAGGAATATCTGAAAAGTTGAAAAAAGATTTTGACAGTACACAGTCATAAATTGGACCTAATAAATTTGCAATGCTGTAAAATTGATGCTGTAAAGAGCTTACCACAACATCTAATATGAATATAACGACCACTAGCCTCTGAGAAGGTGTCATACAAGGGATCATGATACCACTCCCCCAGAAGGCCGAGGGGGAAGGTAAGTTGGACACCGATCCTGACAAAGGGGAGGCAGGGGCCACAGTTTGCCACCAACGCACCATTACAAAATTGTGAAACACATTGACTAGCAATGTGTGGAGGAGTGGTTGGATCATAATCTGTCATACAAATTATATATACACTGAATCCTTTACGGACTTAGGATCCTAACCTTCACAATTGTTGTATTGGGTGTCTGTTGACCTTGTCTAACAATATGGTGTTGTTTAAGTGTTTTATGTCATTTTAATTGATTTGTTAATAAAATAACCTTCAATATTTTGCCTTGTGATATGCCCACAAAGTTCGCTTTTTCTTTGGGATATACTCTCAATACTTTCATATACTTACTGGATGTTGGCATGGTGGGGGTCTTCCATTTCTACCTCCCTATATCTTATTCCCACTTTGCAATGTATCCGGGAGTAAATTGGCCAGGAGAGTATACTAGTGTCAAGTAAGATAGGTTAGATGATCTGTGTCGGATCAGGTAGGGAGTAGAGTTATTCAAAAGTGTACATGACAGCAGAGTGAGCTTTAATAGCTCTTGCTGTTTATTCTCTCTTTCCTGTGCATCAAAAGTAAATTGTGAAACTGCATAATAAAAATAATGTGTGGTATTTGTAGCTTTGATTAGTGCTTTGAAATGTAATGTAATAAATGTATCCATGTTGTCACACAACTTTGTCAATGGTAAACACACAGAAAAAAAAAACACACTGTAATAATGTGTGCATCATTTTATTTTTATTTTTTTAGACCGGTTTGTGGGATCAGAGGCAAAACGTTAATTATCAACTTACCAGGTAGCAAGAAAGGATCACAGGTAATTATGTTTTCGGTGTTGGTCAGTAATTTACTCTCTGTGTGATGTGTACAGTATGACTAAAGTGGGGTACACACTAGAAGAAAATCGGGCGAATGATCGTCCGATTTTCCTCGTTCCACAAAAAATCGGAACCGATGAATGAAAATTTGTACACAAATTCTCGTACGACAAAAGCTTTTCTTTTTGTTTCTGATCGTGCGCAGTCTTTTTTTTCTGATTTTTCTTGTATGAAAACAGTACACATTAAACGAAAATCTTTGTTCTGTTCCCATACGAGAAACATTTTATAGTTTGTCTCTTTTGGAAATTTTCGTACAAAAATTCTGATTTGGCTTTCAAAAGTTGTGTACACACTATACGAAAAATCGTAGGAAAATTCTTTGGATGAAAATATTCACCCAATTTTCTTATAGTGTGTTTTTACTCTGAAGAGTGGTGAATGGTCAAATACTAACAGCTATGCTGAATATTAACATGTAAAACGTTGTTTTGTATCACTGTTTATTAATATGTCAAAATGTAATTGTGATTAAAGACTACACTCCTGTCCCTTTTTTGGGATCATTATATATTTTTTTATTCTATTGAAAGATCTTGTTCTCTTCATTATGAAACTGTTATTCTATGAATTCTTGTATACTTATTGACACTGGCTGTGTCATTATTGTTCTTATTCAGATAGAGGTGCGTCTAAGGTCGGGTACTCACGACCAAACATGTATGGTGAAAGCGGTCCGTCGGACCGTTTTCACCATACATGTCTGCCAGAGGGCTTCTGTACGATGGTTGTACACACCATCGTACAGAAGTCCGCGCGTAAACAATACGCGGGGCGTGTCCGCGGTGTCGCCGCGTCAATGACGCAGCGACGTGGGCGGCCCGCCTTTAAAATGCTTCCACGCATGCGTCGAAGTCATTCGACGCATGCGAGGGACGGCAGGCGCCTGGACATGTACGGTAGGTCTGTACTGACGACCGTACATGTCCGAGCGGGCAGGATTCCAGCGGACTGTTTTAAAACAAGTCCAGGAATATTTGTCCGCTGGGAAAAGGCCCGGCGGGCAAATGTTTGCTGGAATTCGGCCCGCTCGCGCCCACACACGACCAAACATGTCTGCTGAAACTGGCCTGCGGACCAGTTTCAGCAGACATGTTTGGTCGTGAGTACGGGGCCTTAGAATCATTTATTTTTTTAGAATTTTGCTTAGGTAGAGCAACTACTATTTATATGGGTGTATATAATTTTGTTTTCCAAACTATACATTGTATTAGGTTTTTAAATGAGTACTGGTGTTAGAATTGTTTTATTGTTCATGTTCAGTGAAATTGCACAATGAAAAATCATTTTATTAGTTACTTTTCTTAAAGCAAAAATAATGTCCACAATACTTGCCTCTCCTTCAACAGTCTGACATCCTTCACCGACATCTTTTACTCCACTTCATTCTGGTGTTAGGCTGCAGCCTTCTTCATTGGCCAGCACAGGATGACATCACTCCTGTGCATGAACAGGAGTGATGTCATCCCAGCACACAGGCTTTGTTCAAGAATGTAAACTGCACAGCTCAGTGCACCTTCCAAAGAAGACTGCAAGCAAACAGTTGGGTTTATTTTATTGCACAAGGGACATTCCAACACATCCCACGTGTCTGGACTGAGATCTGGAGAATTTGGAGGTCAGGCTAACATTTTGAACACAGCCTTCTTTTCCCCCTGTGCAATTAATGAGCCATGGGCATTCATGGGCTTATCCACCGGTTCACTGGTTTTCATTTCCTGGACCACTTCTGATAGGTTCCTACCACTGCTGGCCAGGAAGAGCTGCTGTTTTCACGTTGCTCTTACCCAGTCATCTAGCCAGTACAATTTTGCTGTTGTCAAAGTCCCTCAAATACTTACACTTGCCCATTTTTTTTGCTTTTAACACATCAACTTCAGAGACACAATCTTCCTGCCTAATATATCCCACAGGTGCCATTGTCACAAAATAATTCACAAGGTTATTCGCTTTACCTGTCAGTGGTCATAATATTATGGCTGATTTGTGTAAAGCTGGCCATACATAATAAAATGTTCTTGTTCAGTTTCCTTTAGATTCAACATCAACAATGTAGTGCATGTGGCCTGCCTGCATACAATTTGTAAATGCCTGCACTATATTACCAAACACATTGGGGCACCTTACCTTTACACACACATGAACTTTAATAGCATCCCAGTCTTAGTCTGTAAGGTTCAATATTGAGTTGGCCTCCCCTTTGCAGCTTTAACCGCTTAACTTTTTTCAGGAAGGCTGTCCACAAGGTTTAGGAGTGTGTGTCTATGGGAATGCTTAAACATTCTTCCAAAAGCACATTTGTAGTATGGACGAGAGGGCCTGGCTCATAGTCTCCGCTCTAATTCATCCCAAAGGTGTTCTTTTGGGTTGAAGTCAGGACTAGTCAAGTTTCTCCTCCCAAAACTTGCTCTTCCATGTCTTAGTGTACCTTGTTTGTGCACTGATGAGCAGTCATGTTGGAACAGAAAGGGGCCATCCCCAAACTGTTCCCACAAATTTGGGAGCATTAAATTGTCCAAAATGTCTTGGTATGCTGATGCCTTAAGAGTTCCCTTCACTGGGACTAAGGAGCCAAGCCCAACCCCTGAAAAATAACCCCACACCATAATCCCTCCTCCACCAAATAATTTGGACCAGTGCACAAAGCAAGGTCCATAAAGATTAGCGAGTACTGACCTCAATCCGATAGAACACCTTTGGGATGAATTAGAGCGGAGACTGCGAGCCAGGCCTTCTCATCCACATGAGTGCCTGACCTCACAAATGCATTTCTAGAATTATGGTCAAGCATTCCCTTAGACACACTCCTACACCTTGTGGACAGCTTTTCCAGAAGAGTTGAAGCTGTTATAGCTGCAAAGGGTTGGCCAACTCAATATGGAAACCTACGGACTAAGACTGGGATGCTGTTAAAGCTCATGTGCGTGTAAAGGCAGGTGTCCCAATACTTTTGGTAACATAGTGTAAGTTTGATCCGTCAGATTTATAACCCCTGTCAGATTTTTTTCACCATCTATTTCCCATTGCGTAGATTTCCATTCACTTTCTGTCTCATTGCCAAACAGGAAGTGAGAAGAAATCCCTTCAAATTTAAGAATGAGAACTAGTGTTTCCATTGGAAGATTTCCCCTCTATTACAGTCCTGGGGACAACTCAAAATTTGGGATTTTGTTTTACTTTCAATAATAATGATAAATCGGACAAATAGAGAGGGTGAATCTCCAACGGGGCACAGCCAGCAATAAAAACTGACAAATCATTTTTAATACCCCTGTACTGTATCCAAAACAAAAAAAGTATTGCCTTTAGTTATACTTTAAATTATGTGGTATCGCTGTGGTTGTCAGGAGTAGGTTTGTTTTATTTTGGGTTGCTCTGTGGTGGTGGGTTAGAATAATGGTAGGAAATATACAGTGTAGCAGGGTGACCATGTGCTACTCGGTAAATTGAAGGTTTACCCCAGCTTTGGGGAGAAGCAAGCTCACTGAAAGCTCAGGTGTGTGCTGGCTTTATAATAGAGCCAGAGTTAGAGCTCAGGGCCCCACCCTCCTGATGGAGGTCAGTATGTCTGAGGGGAGCTGTGTGGGATGCTGCCGTGCTTCAAGGTCAGGTTGAAACAGAGAAAGGCCCAAGCCTGAGAGGAAGCTAGGGAGCTGCAAGGAATGACGCAGAGCTAAAGTTCAGTGTCTGCACATACCACTTTGATATGTTTGATTCAGGAAGACCAAAAGGTGTTTGAGGGAAGACCCTGCAGAGCAACTCGGAGCAGTAAAGCTGCCACAAGAGAGCCTGGAAGCTGAAAGCTCCCTCCCCCTTTCCTGACCTGCCGGGCTGCATGTTCAGATTATGGACTGGGGGGGGAGGAAACCCCACAATGTTAAAAAAAAAAAAAATGGTCGACATGTTTCTTTCTACACTGGGGTAACCCGCTGACAGCTGAGTCATCAGTTGTCAGAGATGTGGCTCCTTAGCAACCATCTATTTGTCAAAAAATTGTGTGGTGGTCCCCTGACCCCCCCGTGCAGTTTTTTGACAAATACTGCACCTACCAGCTAAGCCTTGTTGGTAATTATCGCATTATTTTTTACTCTCTGGTCAAGCTTAAGAGCTTTTTATGCAATTTTTACCGGCACTTTTTTCCCCCCTGTAAATACAGCATCATTTTTTTTTTGTGAATTGGACTTAATTTACTGCATGCCATAATTTATGCAAATGAGTAACATGATACCCTTATCACATTCAGTATAGCTTAGTGAATTGACCCCTAAGTGTCAGTGTACACTTACGCTTCAAGCTCAAGTGTACATGGACACTTAGGGGTCAATTCACTAAGCTTTACCTTGACAAAGCTTGATACTTTTACTCACTAAGCTTTACATAGCCTACTTTGACTGCCGGCCATGGGAAAATGCAAAACATGACAAAATGCCACCGCGATTTTACTGTGATTTTCCTGTGTTTTGCAGCCGGCGGTTAAAGAGTTCCTATCCTGAACGTGATTCTTCTGCATTCAGGAGAGGGAGGTTGAAGCTCCCCTAACTGCAGCAGCTCCTAAACCCTGCTAAAGGCCTATGTGTACATGGACACATAGGCTTTTATGGAATTTAGGAGCTTTGGCACAAAAAATCCAAAAGCTCCTAAACTCGCGTTTAGGAGCTGTAGTGTACATGAAGCCATAGGCTTTTAGCAGCGTTTAAGAGCTGCTGCGGTTAGGTGAAGTTCAACCTTCCTCTCCTGAACACTGAACAATTGCGTTCAGAATAGGAATGCTGTGACCGCCGGCTGCGGGAAAACACAAAATGCGGCAAAACCACAGCGTGATTTTGCTGCATTTTGCGTTTTCCTGTGCCCACCATAAATGACGAGCCTTGGTCAGTCTTCCTGCTTAACAGCTTTTGAGATCCAATCCATGCAAGCAAGTGCACTGTTTTGAATGGGTCAGCCTACTCAAAAAAACTACAAGCAGGATAACACTACAAGCAGGAAGTTGGGCTTGTGTATGTAGTGAGCAGATAAGTTTGCCCTATGTATCTGTATAATTACATAATGAACATAGAATCTTGATTTATAAAATTTAGCACACATCAGTAAGTGTATTTAGAGCAAGCTGATATATTTTAAAATGCACATTTCCTTTAAAGATTCTTGTTCACATATGATGTTCGCTGTTGTCTATTTTATTATCTTCACCTGCTTGCAACGTGTTAGATTGTTCAGTGATTTTTTTTATTTATTTTTTAAATGAAGCAGACTTTTTGTATTTTTATATTGCTGTTTAATATAGGCGGAGTTATGAAAAACATGATTCCAAACAAAGTTTGTTAAAACTTCATACATTTTCCTTTGATGCCTTACCTATTTTTTCCCCATAGCTTAGGAGAACTGTGACGTTAATGATGCTTTTGTTTCCTGTGGGCTGAAATATAAATGAGGACTTGCTAGTCAATAAATCATCTTGGTTATACAAAATATCTGATTTTGCCTGTAGTAAGAAATACACTAATTACGTTTTTTCAAAGCATTCCTTATGACTTAAAAATACTGTTTTATTCCACACATCTTTTATGTAAAAAAAAGGGTTCCTTGTGATATCAAACATTAAAATTTCACCATTTCTAATTAAAATGTATATGTATATTGCGATGCCTAGAGAAAAACATTACCTTTTAAACAATATAAGGCCCTCGGGTAAAGACTGCGCTCTCAATAAGCATTTTTATACATAAATATAGGTAAAAATAATTAAAATGGTCTCTTTTGAAATATTGCTGCCTTAATTTGATACAAGAGCAGAACTATTTGCTATGCAGTAGCTCTCTATAATTGCATCTTTGTGCTGAGTTGCTACTACAGGTATTGTTAGTTGTGACAGTATGAGTCCCTGCACTGTGGTAATGGAGTGACACAGGGGTCGCATGTTTGCAGGGTGTGCGGCTCAAGAGTATTTATTATGAGTGAAGGAAACTGGCTATTTGGTTTTCTCTGGGTTTTGTAATCCTGGATCAGGGTCTGAAGTTTGAAGGTTTCAAAGTGTCATGGGTGGGGCAAGGCCTACAATGCTGGGTCTAGATCTTATTGGAGACCTACAGGCTGCGGGAGTGTGCAGGTGTCCACACAATTTATAAGCGATGGCTAAGGGCTCTAGCCAGGAGGGAGATTTGCTCCCCTTTGAAGATGGTGTGTGTTCCTCTTAGAAAACAGAGGTGCTTTACTCAAAAGACAACACTTTGTGCAGGAGGAGAGATTATGTCCATAAGACTGGGAGAGTTGAGGTGTGGCTAGGAGCGTCTGGGAGACTGGGACAGTTGAGGTGGCTAGGAGAGACTGGGAGAGTTGAGGTGGCTAAGAGAGTCTGGGAGACTGGAAGAGTTGAGGTGGCTAGATGAGACTGGGAGGGTTGAGGCGGCTAGGGGAGACTGGGAGGGTTGAGGCGGCTAGGGGAGACTGGGAGGGTTAAGGCGGCTAGGAGAGACTGGAAGGGTTGAGGTGGCTAGGAGCCAGGTGGCTTTGTATTTTTCCATCCCCTGTTTTACTTTACCTGTAGAAATCTCCTGTGAGGGTAGCTGTTGTAGATTTTGCATTTTTTTTTATATTGTTTTAATAAAAAGAAAAATTGTAAAAATAAATATTTGCAGGCAAAACATTACAAAACATGCATACACAGCAGTAAAATAGGGTTTTAACAGTGAAAACTTCTTAAAATGGGTCTGCCTGGTCTTTGGTTCAGTGCACAGTAAGTCCAATGTGATATTTACAAGATGGTCCCCAGAAGTCTCTTACCTTTCGGAGGTCGAGCGTGATGTAATGTTGTCACGCCCAGCCTCTGCATTTGAAAATATGCCGCCGCCTTGGCTGGAAAGCCAAGATCTTTTGTATGGATTTCAGGTTCCCCAGCCTAGAGGCGAGATCTGGCGACTTAAGAGACCCCAGATCTTGCTTTGAAGAGGACCCTTCATGCCCTATTCCTATTACAAGGACATTCCTTGTAATGAGAATAAAAGTCATAAAAAAATAAAATGAAATGTGAAACTAAAGTGTCAAAATAAAAAAAAAAAAAAGCAAAATAAACGATATATATATATATTTTTTTTAAAGCGCCCATGTCCTTGCGTGCCCACACGCAGAAGCCAATGCATATGTAGGTCGTGCCCACATATGTAAACAGTGTTTAAATGTTTGGCGCCATTCCACAAGTGTGCACAATTTTAAAGTGTGATATATTAGGCATCTATTTATTGGGGGTAACGCTGATGGAGGAATGTGGGTTTATAGGTGGACGGGAAGTGGGTCTCTTGCAGCAAGAGGATGTCTGCATGCATGGAGTGGTAGAGTTGGAGGAGTTTCCTGCGTTTGACAGGGGAGTTGAGGCCCTGAGCGATGTGAGATAATTTTGAGGGATGGTGAGGGGGAATGTGTGTTAGTCATGGATCAGATGGAAAGAGTCTATACGAGGAATCTGTAGCCTACCTTGACCGTGTCAGAGGCACTGCCTGAGAAGCTCGAAGAAGCCTGGACCTGGGATGGTAGACTGGAGCCCGCCGTGGAACCCATGAACACTCCGAGGTACATTAGCAGAAAGAAGGAGAAAATAAATAAAAAAAGAAGAGAGAAAACACGTTAATATTATTGTAAACCGATGTAGAATTCTTACATACTTAAAAAAAACAGTGCATACTCAGAACCCGGGGGTCCCCTGACCCCTCCCACCCCTGGGGCGGAGTATACTAGCCAACCCCTACCCCAAAACCTTAGAGGACCGAAATGCCCTTACTACAGGGAAACCGGGTATTGATCTAGATGCACCAAAAGTGCTTCTGATCTTATGGAGGTGCACTGGGTCCACCACAGCCCCACCACCTCATAACGGTCATAACTCAGGACCAACAAAGGGCCTATGATTCCCAAATTACTGAGCGCCCCATTGAGAAAAAGGAGCCTTAACTATAGTATATCACCGAGTGCCCTACGCAGGCCCTGCCAACCCCCCTCCAAAGGGCAGAAGGATCAAGTGGGTAAGCATGTCCCGCCCAGGGTGTGATCCAATAATAGTATCTTATAACTGAGAATGATACCCCATGTCATATAAAAGCATTTCTCCGTCTAACCTGAGATGTCCACTATGTCGGTTATGCCGAGGAGTAAGTTGGAGAACACCGGAAAAAAGGGGCCATTGCTGCCACTAGAAAAGTCCATCAATCAGGCAGTGAAATGCAATAAAATCCCTAACTAGGGTTGAAATGATAAACTAAGAAAGCTATTTAAACTAAATGGTACACCTGCCGTAAAGACTCCCGCAGGAGTGCAGGTGCTATTAAGTCCCATTCCACCCCAAGTCCAAGTCAAATGCCCCAAATTAACAATAACAGGGGGGCGAAAAAACGCAGAGTTAATACAAGAGAGAAGTCAGTTCCTACTCTGGCTTTCAATGGAGGAAAGGTAGGGGGGATCCCCAAACAACTTAGAAAAAGTCATCTTAGATTAGGGCGAAAATCTGGATTTTGTGTCCATGCAAGGTGAGATTGTCAGATTTCCTAGACCTTCTCATGACCTCCTCCTTGACTGAATAGTAGTGCGGTTTCACAATGATGTCTCTGGGCAGACCATCTGAGCGGGGAGATTGAAGGGCTCTGTCCAGCTCAAGGTGGTGCTCAGCAAGATCAGGGATAAGGCTTTTTATGAGGGATTTCACTGCCGCTTGCACCTCTTTTTTAGATTGCGGGAGCCCCCGTATCCTAAAGTTGTAACGTCTTGATCTATTCTCGAGGTCGTCGATCTTCGCAAAAGCTGTTTCCAATTGATCCTGTACATCTTGTAGCCTGGAGGAATTCTGATTAATCCGTACCACAGCTTGATCAGATTTCTGCTCCATAGTGTCAATCTTCATCCCTAATTGCTGCAAATCCGCCTGGATGGAGGATGTAATCTGTGCAGCGTTCAGTGCCAGGCTTTTAGAGAGAATTTGGGAAAAAAACTGTCATTGTGGAAGGAAAGTCAGTGGCGATAGGTGCCTCTTCATGTGCCTCACCGACTGACAGAAGCAGGCCTGTGTGTGGATCCATCATGAGAGTAGTGGGGAAGCCAGCACCCACCCTGCCCTGTAAGGACTCCGTGGAGGAAGGAGGGGTGATCGGGGCCAAAGGTGGATAGTCAGTACCTGAGGATCGCGGGGGGAGCAGGTCCTGGTCTGCTATGGATTCCTCTGTCAGTTCTGAGGCACCATCTTGGCATAGCTAAGGGGGCCGGGTAGCCGCCGACATCTGGCTAGATAGATCCCTCCGGGCTGTGGTGGAGCGGAGCTCTAGATGCCGGTGGCCATTTTTGACTAATGGGACTTTAACCACTTAAAGTAAGGACCACCGCACAACGATATTCGTCGACAGAATGGCACAGCTGGGCACAAGGGCGTACATGTACGTCCAATTTAAGAACCCAGCCGTGGGTCGCGACCCGGTCCGAAGCTCCGTAAATGTGCCCACGGGACCGGCTAACCCGATTGCCACCGGTGTCCCGCGATTGGGTCACAGGAGCTGAAGAACGGGGAGAGGTGAGTGTAAACAAACCTTCCCCGTTCTTCTTTGTGGCTTGTCACTGATCGTCTGTTCCCTGTCATAGGGAATGACGATCAGCGGCGTCACACATCCAGCCATGCCCCCCTACAGTAGGACACACTTAACCCCTTTAGCGCCCCCTGGTGGTTAACCCCTTCACTGCCATTGTCCTTTTCACAGTAATCCGTGTATATTTATAGAACTTTAAGCTGTGAAAATGACAATGGTCCCAAAAATGTGTCAAAAGTGTCCGATGTGCCGCCATAATGTTGCAGTCATGACAAAAATCGCTGATCGCCGCCATTACTAGTAGAAAAAAAATATTAATAAAAATATAATAAAATGTTTTTTGTTTTTTTTACCAAAAATGTGTATACAAATACGTATCGGCCTAAACTGAGGGAATTTTTTTTTTTTGTATATATTTTTTGGGGATATTTATTATAGCAAAATAAAATATATTGATTTTTTTTTTTAAATTGTCGCTTTATTTTTGTTTATAGCGCAAAAAATTAAAACCACAGAGGTTATCAAATACCACCAAAAGAAAGCTCTATTTGTGGGAAAAAAAGGACACCAATTTTGTTTGGGAGCCACATTGCACACTCGCGCAATTGTCAGTTAAAGAGACGCAGTGCCGAATCGCAAAAAGGGGCCAGGTCCTTTACCTGTGTAATGGTCCAGGTCTTAAGCGGTTAAAGGCAACTCCTATATTAAACCAGAAATATATAAAATGTAAACATTTTATTTGATACATGCAAAAAATCGGTGTATATATCACCACTATAAAACATAAGTGTCCGAACCATTGGCATAGTGCCTCCATATACTGTCAGAATGTTTATACTGAAATATAAAAATATTATTATTTTTGGAAATATGTAAATCTGTGCTTTGGGAGAATTACAACTTCCTACAATATCAAACAAGAAATCCAAAGTTCTTTTATCTGTGCTATTTTTAAGACAAGTAACACAAATTAATATTGCTTAAAATATATATATTATTTATAAACTAAAGATATAGTGCAAAATTAAAATCGGGTATAAGTTGTGATAATACAAATTGATATACTTCTACAATCGGAGATAAATTATGGTTAAATGTTCAGATAATATTAACATTATATGACAAGGTATATTCACAGTTCCATACTTAAATCATACTTGTACAGTTTGAAAGACTGGGTAACTTCCGTGACTTCACGGACTTGGTAAAAAACTTCCCGTGACTTACATGGCTTTAGATAAACAAATTCTTGTTTACATTATGTTATCTCTTCTCAAACACAGACAGATCTCCTCTTACCCTCTTAAATGCATAAACAAAATGTTATGTTATACAATAGCTTGATAATTTGATCAAGGCTTATGTTAAATTTGGAATGAATCAATGGTTTAACTTATCCTATAATCAATCCAATTCTAAGACTTAAAGTCAATGTTATGAGATATGACAAAATATATCTCACCCTTGTTTTAGAAGTGAAACCAATTCATACTGCAGTTAGAATTCATCTCGCTCCAAAACTGAGCTAACAATAGATTGGATTAGTCAAGCATATGTTCAACCACACTTCAATCACCTAAATGGTAAAACTAAAAGATTTATACTTTACTAGGAGGGACTTCTTTTAACCCCCTACATCTTTGCCTTCCTCCTTCCAGCTTCCTTCAGAGATCCTCTCAGAGAGCGCATTCCCCCAGAGACAGAGAGATCTCCCCCAGAGAGAGTGTGCCTTAAAAGATAGTCAGAGACCCTCCTTGTGTCCTCTGCAACTCTTTTTAACATACCCAAGAAGTGGGTGTGTATCTCACATTACTACGTCACTGACAATGTCAAATGATGCTATGCTAGGTAGGCTGCCATAGCAACCAACTAAACACCATCTTGAATAATTAAGTATTTTTACCACCAGAGGGCAGTAGCGTATTAGAAATATTTTTTTATATTATTTCTACTTGAGTCAAAGATAATTTATGACATCCTGTGTTTTAAGATTCACAAAACAACATTAATTGTCAAAAACTGTCAAACACATGTCAGTTAGTTTCAGACATTCTGGCGTTAGCTTTGATTTGTGTGTTGGGAAAATCTGCCCACATTCAGTTGACACCATTAGTTAGGGGCTTACATTCCTCAAAGCTGAAGTCATTTACAACACAACTCTTAACTTACATTTTACAAATACAGCTCCTAATGTTCTTCACAGTTAGGATCTCACATTTGTAAGGATATATGTATTCAATGAGTTTATATTGAATAACTAATACCGATAAATTGTAAAGATATTTGAAAGAAACAATTTAAAGTATATATAATACGATGGCTTATTCTGAAATACGATTCTTTTATTGATACTCAGATTGTGTTTGTGTACGTCTGTACCGTCTTCTCTTATCTTATGAGTGTCAAACCTAAAATATATGACCTTGGAGATGGCACAGACAATGTTCACACAGCCTCTCTGTAAGACATAAAATCATTCTGATAACATGACCTTACTCACAGGCTTTGAACTGTGATTCAACCTTAGAAAACGGTAAATAGTTGCGCTAAATAGATTGAAATGATGATAGCTATATTGTAAGTGTTAATTAATTAAAACACCAATATATAAACATAGTGGAATACCTTTCAAATTTGAAAATGAAAAAATTATAAATGAAAAAGAAAAATGACAAAATGACCACTGGAAGCGGATCACTCTACCACCATAAGTAAATCGCTAATGAAATATCAGCAATAAAATATGCATCAAAAACAATGCTGAAGGAACTTAATAAGTTACAAAATATATAATATAAATCAGTGTCCAGTGTGGACAAACCGTGAAGAGAGTCCAAACATAAGATGAACAATTATATATATTTAACATGTGCACAGGTAGATGAACAAAGAAAATCCTGATTACAGGGGAAAAAAAGGCCACATTCCACAAGAAGCCAGGTAGGTGAGAAGGATAGAGAGCAAGGCTGCCGTACATTACCACCACACTGAGACTTTCAGTCTCAGTGTGGTCAGAAGCGCTCCTGGAGAAACAAACCTCTGCAACGGTTATCGGGCAAACTGGATCGTCCGACCGCTCAGGATCTCTGAAAACAGCAGCGGGGATATGGTCTCCTCCTCCAGTGTGAGTAAGTCCGTGGATCATGAATGTAATAAAAAAATGAGGGCAACAATGTGCATTTCCTCAAACACTTTGTAGGTTTATTTGTAAGGATCAACAAAGCATTACAGGCAAAATGTACAGGTTTAAAAACAATTTAAAAAAAGCCGGCACAAGCTGAAAAAGTTACGAACGCCTGTGCAATCGGGTCACGTGGGAGCGTGGTGACGTCAATGCGTAGCACCGCCCTGACCAGTTTTGTCAGAAATTACGTTTTCAAAGGGCACGGGCGACGCATGGAAGTCACCGCTGAACACCGTTGTACAGATGGAGGTCTGACCAAGCTTCGTTTCTATTCCATCATGAATGGGGAAGTTTAAGTCAAGCCTCGATAGAAATACAGGTATGGAGGACAGGCGGGACCAATCACGGTACATGTCCGCCTATCTCGTCCAACCAGCATAGTACTACTGATTGATAAAATTAAATAAATATAAAAACGCATGAAGACCTTAAAAGTAAGGACAGCACAATACCAATAGTTTACAATTTAACATATGATACAGTAGGTGCACGCGATATTGTGTCAATCTCGCTCCCTTTCTAGGCGAGATTGACCACCTACGAGCCCCATCGCGGCAGCCAGCGCCGAGCTGGCTTGCCGCGATGAAGACAGAGCCGTCATAGAAGCGACGGGAGATCCGACTTGGATTCCCGCCAATTCTACACGTGTGCGGCGTTTGTTATGAATCCTGAGGGGGAAGTCCCCGCCGGATTTTAAATAAAAATCTGGCATGGGTTCCCCCCTCAGGAGCATACCGGGCCCTTAGGTCTGTTATGGGTTGTAAGGAGAGCCCCCCTACGCCGAAAAAACGGCGTAGGAGGTCCCCCTACAATCCATACCAGACCCGTATCCAAAGCACGCTACCCGGCCGGCCAGGAAGGGAGTGGGGACGAGCGAGCGCCCCCCCCCCTCCTGAGCCGTACCAGGCTGCGTGCCCTCAACATGGGGGGGTTGGGTGCTCTGGGGCAGGGGGGCGCACTGCGGCCCCCCCACCTCAGAGCACCCTGTCCCCATGTTGATGAGGACAGGGCCCCTTTCCGACAACCCTGGCTGTTGGTTGTCGGGGTATGCGGGCGGGAGGCTTATCGGATTCTGGGAGCCCCCTTTAATAAGGGGGCCCCCAGATACCGGCCCCCCACCCTAAGTGAATGGATATGGGGTACATCGTACCCCTAACCATTCACCTGTAGGAAAAATGTCAAAGTTAATAAACACACCACACAAGGGTTTTTAAAATAATTTATTTTTCTGCTCCGGAGGCTCCCCCTGTCTTCTTTATTAGCTCTTTTACCAGGGGGAGCTTCTTCTTTGACGTCTTCGGGTGGGTGGGGGCCGCCGTCTGGTTCTCTTCCACCGCCGGGGGGGTCGCTTTTAAAAAAGCCCCCACCCCCCGGCGGGTTTCCTCCGGCGTCTTCGGCGGGGGGGCTTCTTCTTCCGCTATCCCGACGGGTCTTCTCTGCTATCCGGGGGGTCTCCTTCTATGTTCGCCCCTCTCCGCTGTTGACTCGGCGCACCCCGGTTCTTCCTCTCGCTGTCCGGTGGCTTCTTCTTCCGTGCTGTACGTCTTCTTCTCCTTCCATGCTGTGAGTTCTTCTTCCGTGCTGTGACGTCATGTTCTTCACTTCTCTCCTTCTCCCGATATTGACACGTCGCCTTTCCTCGCTGCAATGACGTGTGCGCGGCTTGCATCGGACCTATATAGGCCTCACAGTCCCATCATGCTCTGTACCTACCCATGTGATACCTACCCACGTGGGTAGGTATCACATGGGTAGGTACCAGAGCATGATGGAACAGCGGAGAGCGGCGAACATAGAAGGAGACCGCCGGAGAGTTGAGAAGACCCCCCGGATAGCGGAGAAGACCCGTCGGGATAGCGGAAGAAGAAGCCCCCCCACCGAAGACGCCGGAGGAAACCCGCCGGGGGGTGGGGGCTTTTTTAAAAGCGACCCCCCCCGGCGGTGGAAGAGAACCAGACGGCGGCCCCCACCCACCCAAAGACGTCAAAGAAGAAGCTCCCCCTGGTAAAAGAGCTAATAAAGAAGACAGGGGGAGCCTCCGGAGCAGAAAAATAAATTATTTTAAAAACCCTTGTGTGGTGTGTTTATTAACTTTGACATTTTTCCTACAGGTGAATGGTTAGGGGTACGATGTACCCCATATCCATTCACTTGGGGTGGGGGGCCGGTATCTGGGGGCCCCCTTATTAAAGGGGGCTCCCAGATTCCGATAAGCCTCCCGCCCGCATACCCCGACAACCAACGGCCAGGGTTGTCGGGAAGGGGCCCTGTCCTCATCAACATGGGGACAGGGTGCTCTGAGGTGGGGGGGCCGCAGTGCGCCCCCCTGCCCCAAAGCACCCAACCCCCCATGTTGAGGGCATGCAGCCTGGTACGGCTCAGGAGGGGGGGGGCCGCTCGCTCGTCCCCACTCCCTTCCTGGCCGGCCGGGTAGCGTGCTTTGGATACGGGTCTGGTATGGATTGTAGGGGGACCTCCTACGCCGTTTTTTTCGGCGTAGGGGGGCTCTCCTTACAACCCATAACAGACCTAAGGGCCCGGTATGCTCCTGAGGGGGGGAACCCATGCCGGATTTTTATTTAAAATCCGGCGGGGACTTCCCCCTCAGGATTCATAACAAACGCCGCACACGTGCAGAATTGGCGGGAATCCAAGACGGATCTCCTGTCGCTTCTATGACGCGCTTGCTGGGATGTGCTGTCACTATTCCAGTGAGTGCGAGATCTCGGCACCATGTTGCCGAGAATCGGCGCGATGCTGTCGTGCTAAAAACACAATATCACAAACACCTACTGTAGATGGCAATGTTGAATATTACAAATACAATATGGTCAAAACAAAACAGATCTCGGGTTTCCGTTCGACCCATAGCTAAAAAGAAGGCGCATATGAGTTTAATAGGAAATACAAAAAAGGGACGTGTCATTAGCCAGGAAATGTATTCAGATCTAATGAAACACTATCCTCGCCATGTTACACATCTCGGGATTCGCATGACCAGAGTCCTCCAATAATAGTGTCCCATAAGGATAAGTATAAATAGATGAATTTCGCTAAATAATGAAAAACCGATAGCAAAAATTATTATTGAATAATCACAAATATGCAAAAAAAAAAATTTTTTTATATACCTATAAAGAAAATTAATTTATTATATCTCTAAAAAATATATATACATTTGAAGTAAATGTACAAATATATATATATATATATATATATATATATATATAAATATTTCTCTAACTAAAAATGAGAAAAAAATATTTTATTTTTGACTGAGTATCAAAACTCAATGCATATGAGAAAAGGTTTGGGACTAATGTACCTGGGTCAAAATCGCGTTCAAGCCAATCTCAAACCCGAGTTCTGTTGTACAATTCGAAATAAAATCAAGAATTGTCAATAAATGCATTAATTTCAATATCAATATTCAAGTCCAGTGGTTTTAAGCACTTAACCCTATAAATCCAGCTCATTTCGAGTTTGGAGATGGCTCTCTTTTTTGAGCCACCTCTCCAGTGACACTGGAGTTTATCAATCGCTACAAAGGAGGTTCCCGTGGGGTCTCTGTGATGTTCCTCCCTGTAATGTCTGGATACAGAGTGTTCCTTATAACCCTTTCTGATATTGCAGATGTGCTCGTTGAGTCTCGCATGTAAGGGTCTAATTGTCTGCCCAATATATTGTAGCCCACATGGGCAAATTAAAAGGTAAACTACATGAGTAGTTGAACATGTTATGAAACTTTTAATGTCAAAAATGTGTGAAGTACTGTTGGACACAAAACTTGTAGTTTTACGGTCTTTGAATTTGTTAATAGTGCACACTGTACATTTTTTACATTTGTAGTAACCTTCCAGGTTTTGAAAAAAACATACGTTTATTGCTGGGAGGGGTCACAGGCACTAGGAGCCAAAGAATTCTTTAAGGAGAGTACTCCCCTATAGACTACCAGAGGTCTTTCGGGAAGAATAGGTCCCAGGATGGCATCATCTTTGATGAGGTGCCAATGTTTCCGTACTAGTATTTTGATTAGGAAATATTTGTTGGAAAAACCTGTGATTAAAGGCCATGCATATGCATCCTGTCCTCCCCATTCTTAGGCTTCTCAGCCAGAAGTTTCACTCTATCTAATCTTTCCACCTCAGAGACCTTCGATTCTAGATTTTCAATGGAATATCCCTTTTCTAGGAATCTGTTAGTCATAACCTTGGTCTGATCCTTAAAATCTTCGACCTTGGTGCAGTTACGACGTAAACGTATATACTGGCTCTTGGGTACTGCATCCAACCATTGATGATGGTGACAACTATCTCGAGGAATAAAGGCATTCCTATCAGTGGTCTTAAAATACGTGGATGTTAGGAAATGCCCCCTTCCACCCGTATCTGTAAGTCCAAAGAGTGAATACACTGTTGGTCAGCCTCATATTTGAATTGTATTCCCCTATTGTTGGAATTTAGGGACTCCATAAATAGGTCAAGCGAATCTCTGAGACCCTTCCATAGGAGGAGGATGTTGTCTATGTAGCGGACCCACAGAACAAGTTCTGGTCTGCGGTCGGCATACACGACGTCCTCCTCCCATTTGCCCATAAAAAGGTTGGCCAGACTGGGGGCAAACTTGGCCCCCATGGCCACACCCCTGTTTTGTAGGTAAAACCCCTTGTTGAACCAAAAAACGTTATGCGTAGTAGCAAACTTCAAAAGTTCAACAATGAAATTTCTCTGTTTGTCTACTAGGCCCAAATCTCTATCTAAGTAATGT
This sequence comes from Rana temporaria, assembly GCF_905171775.1. Taxonomy (NCBI): domain Eukaryota; kingdom Metazoa; phylum Chordata; class Amphibia; order Anura; family Ranidae; genus Rana; species Rana temporaria. The sequence continues at coordinate 80,078,982 of NC_053501.1, forward strand.
TAAACCGAAGAGATACCCAACTCATGGGGGATGATGGTATATAGCGACGTAACGTCGGCTGTCACCATCCAGAGATCTTCCTCGTGTGGAAACCCACTCAGAAGGTTAATAACCTGTTTGCCATCTTTAATATAGGCAGGTAGTGATTTGACCAACGGTTGTAAATATTCATTGATGTACTTTCCAACCCTGGAGGTAATCGAGTCTATCCCACTAATGATGGGACGACCCAGGGGGGTGTACCGGGTCCTTTTGTATTTTCTGAAGATAATAAATATCTGGTATCCGAGATGAAGCAGGTACCAGAAAGGCTTTCTCTTTTTTGTTGAGAATGCCAGAACTAAAACCCGATTCCACAATGGATTTTAGAATCTTCCTATATCGGAAGCGTGGATCTCCTGTGAGAGGAACATAGGTATCAGCATCACTGACTAAAGATTCCATCTCCTTGATGTAAACTGCCTTGTTAAGAATAACAATTCCACCCCCTTTGTCAGTGGGGCGGATTATGATATTCTTATTCTCACATAGTCGGTCCAGACCTGTTTGAAGGTCATTGTTTAACTTAGTTCCTGATCAGAACATCTCGAAAGACTCTAACGGATGGAGCTAGGCCTCCTGGGGGATTAAAAAGGGATGCATTGGCCAAATTAGAATGTTGTACTTCATGTACTTCAGTCCGGGTATTGACAATTAGATTAGACATAATGGGGCAGATCCACGAAGAAGTTACGACGGCGTATCTATTGATTGGTATCTATTTTGAAAATGTTACATTGTTTGCGTAAGTCGTTCGCAAATAGGGCTTTGCGTAAAATGACGTTCACGTCGAAAGCATTGGCTTGTTGCGTGTTAATTTCGAGCATGCACACTGGGATACCCCCACGGACGGCGCATGCGCCGTTCAGAAAAAACATAATTTACATCGGGTCAAGTAAAATTAACATAAAACACACCCACATCTTTAACATTTGAATTCCGCGCCCATACACCGGCAGATTTACGCTACGCCGCCGTAACTTTAGAGGCAAGTGCTTTGTGAATACAGCGTTAATACGATACGCTACGCTACGCCTGCCGAAAATTACGATCCGCTACGTGGATCTGGCCCAATATGTCTCTTTACACTTAATTTTCTGGTATACTTATGGATAGCCATATAGGTCTGAAATTTGTTTAGTTTTTGAGGAGGAGCAAACTTCAGACCTTTATCCAGGAGTAGCAATTCTTCTTGTGACAAAGTAACTGTACTCAGATTATATATATCCTGACCTACTATGTTCTTTTCTTTTTGCTTTTTTGATTTCCCCCTCCCTCTACATCCTCTCTTTGTTCTAAAGGCCTTTGTTGGAAGTACTCGGCCCTTGGAAAACCCCACTGTTGGGAGTGGTTACTGTTTTGCCACGACCCCTGTGATTGGGGATAGTTAAAGTTCCCCATTGGGGGAGGGGGGGAGGCGGTGGTGGATAGGTCCTAAATGTTCTATTGCTCCAGTTGCCTCTATTGGTGTTGCGGTTATCAAAATATTGGTCCCATTCTCTATGGGGGCACTCCCCATACGGGAAGTGTCCATCATGCAAAGGTTGGAACCTATTGTAGATAGGCACCGTATCGTCCACATATTGACCCTCATAGGGTCTTCTAGGTGGACCATAATGGCCTCTATCTTCATGATAGTCTCCCTGTGGGTTGGATTCCCTTATTTTTGCTTCTCCAAGCAGGTGATTTGGGAGGAAGCATTTTAGCCTGAATATTTCCAGGCTTAGATCTCTGTGGCAGGGATGAAGGTCTTGATTCCCTCTCAGTTGATCTATGTGAAACTTTTTTAGGTTTCGGAGTAGATTGGGATGGTGGTTTATTGGGAGGTTTGAATGATCCCTGTTGTAACACGGAAGTGTCAACCCCACCATGGGCCTCACTGTCTTGTGCGGACATCTTGCTCTGCCATACGGATCAGGCCAAGGTTATGACTAACAGATTCCTAGAAAAGGGATATTCCATTGAAAATCTAGAATCTAAGGTCTCTGAGGTGGAAAGATTGGATAGAGTGACACTTCTGGCTGAGAAGCCTAAGAATGGGGGAGCACAGGATTATTATGCATGGCCTTTAATCACAGGTTTTTCCAACCATCTTTTAATAATCAAAAAACTAGTACGGAAACATTGGCACCTCATCAAAGATGATGCCATCCTGGGACCTATTCTTCCCGAAAGACCTCTGGTAGTCTATAGGGGAGTACCCTCCTTAAAGAATTCTTTGGCCCCTAGTGCCTGTGACCCTCCCAGCAATAAACTTATGTTTTTTCAAAACCTGGTAGGTTACTACAAATGTAAAAAATGTACGATGTGCACTATTAACAAAATCAAAGACCGTAAAACTACAAGTTTTGTGTCTAACAGTACTTCACACATTTTTGACATTAAAAGTTTCATAACATGTTCAACTACTCATGTAGTTTACCTTTTAATTTGCCCATGTGGGCTACAATATATTGGGCGGACAATTAGACCCTTACATGTGAGACTCAACGAGCACATCTGCAATATCAGAAAGGGTTATAAGGAACACTCTGTATCCAGACATTACAGGGAGGTACATCACAGAGACCCCACGAGGACCTCCTTTGTAGCGATTGATTAACTCCAGTGTCACTGGAGAGGTGGCTCAAAAAAGAGAGCTCGAAATGAGCTGGATTTATTGGGTTAAGTGCTTAAAACCACTGGGCTTGAATATTGATATTGAAATTAATGCATTTATTGACAATTCTTGATTTTATTTCGAATTGTACAACAGAACTTGGGTTTGAGATTGGTTTGAACGCGATTTTGACCCAGGTACATTAGTATCAAACCTTTTCTCGTATGCATTGAGTTTTGATACTATTTTTGTACATTTATTTCAAATTTATATATATTTTTTAGAGATATAATAAATTAACTATCTTCATAGGTATTTAAAAAAAAAAAAATTTTTTTTTGCATATTTGTTATTATTCAATAATCATTTTTGATATCGAATTTTTTATTATTTAGCGAAATTCATCTATTTATACTTATCCTTATGGGACACTATTATTGGAGGACTCTGGTCATGCAAATCCCGGGATGTGTAACATGGCGAGGATAGTATTTCATTAGATCTGAATACATTTCCTGGCTAATGACACGTCCCTTTTTTGTATTTCCTATTAAACTCATATGCGCCTTCTTTTTAGCTATGGGCCGCACGGAAACCCGAGATCTGTTTTGTTTTGACCATATTGTATTTGTAATATTCAACATTGCCATCTATCATATGTTAAATTGTAAACTATTGGTATTGTGCTGTCCTTACTTTTAAGGTCTTCATGGATTTTAAATAGTTTTTAAACCTGTACATTTTGCCTGTAATGCTTCGTTGAGCCTTACAAATAAACCTACAAAGTTTTAGAGGTAATGCACATTGTTGCCCTAATTTTTTTATTACATTCATGATCCACAGACTTACTCACACTGGAGGAGGAGACCATATCCCCGCTGCTGTTTTCAGAGGGAGGAGATCCTGAGCGGTCGGACAATCCAGTTTGCCCGATAACCGTTGCAGAGGTTTGTTTCTGCAGGAGCGCTGCTGTTTTCAGAGGGAGGAGATCCTGAGCGGTCAGACAATCCAGTTTGCCCGATAACCGTTGCAGAGGTTTGTTTCTGCAGGAGCGCTTCTGACCTTGTCATTCGAGGTCTTATCCATCTGGTAAGAGTACCCTATTATTCTGTGTCGCACCGGAGAAAGTCTCAGTGTGGTGGGGGTATTCTTCAGCCTTGCACTCTATCCTTCTCATCTACCTGGCTTCTTGTGGAATTTGGCCTTTTTTTATCCTGTAATTAGGATTTCCTTTTTTCATCTACCTGTGCACATGTTAAATATATATAATTTGTCATCTTATGTTTGGACTCTCTTCACGGTTTGTCCACACTGGACACTGATTTATATTATATATTTTGTAACTTATTAAGTTCCTTCGGCATTGTTTTTGATGCATATTTTATTGCTGATATTTCATTAGCGATTTACTTATGGTGGTAGAGTGATCTGCTTCCAGGGGTCATTTTGTCATTTTTCTTTTCCATTTATTTTTCATTTTCTAATTTGAAAGGAATTCCACTATGTTTATTCACATATGGTTATATATTGGGGTTTTAATTCATTAACACTTACAATATAGCCATCATCATTTCAATCCATTTAGCGCAACTATTTACCGTTTTTCTATTGTTATCACATGTTTGTGTTGCAGCTTTCTTTCATTTTATTTAGATCACATCAATCAATTTTACTATTGGCGCAGGATTACCCCGTTGTTTTCCATTTATTCAACCTTAGAGACCAAATGGTTTTCTCTTGTTCATAATATACATGAATAGGAAAAATATGAAACATACATTATATGCATAATATAAATGCCTATATGTATATTCTTTTAACCCCAAATGTTCTGACAACAGAACATGATGAAAAGACTGCTGCCAAAATAGTCCATGCTGCTGTGACAATATAATCTCTTTGTGCTTGACACATTTCAGGAGAACTTAAATCCCTTCCTTAGTGGCATTTGCATAGAGAAGGCTACATTAATTATAGCACTCTATAACAGAACATAGCATAATATATACATAGTAACCAAGGTGAATGATCTCATACCAGCAGAGCAATCCGCACAAAAGTCATCTAAAGTACAAAAACAGAGTAACCCTGTGCCGTAGCTGGAGAGGTCTCCAACGCTCCCAGCTACGACACAAGGTTACACTGGTTTTATACTTTATTCCAATATATTTTCATAATTTTTTAAAATTTTACACAAACAACAAAAAAAAACATATACAAACAAATACAATCATCCTGAATACATATTGATAGCTGAGATGCCCATTAAAATGGTAAATACTAAATCACCTAACTTGCATAATGATACATCTCTCTAAAGACCCCCCTCTATATTCAGGGCGAGGAAGAGAAGAAAGGAAAAAAAATGCATATAGTGGTGTCTCACATTAACATAATTATAGAATCTTTCTTCAACTTTTAAAAGTTTAAAACAAAATCAAATTTCCTGACAGACTCCATGGCAGCCTATGTGTGGGTTAATCCCGCCTCCTCTCCTATGCTATAGGACCCCATACCCATAAAAGTCAGCTCACCTTCCAGTACTGTGTTCCTTTTTTGTCCTCCTCCAATGGTCCTGGGATGCACGCACAGTTGGATGTGCAGAATGGGAGCACACTCTTAGCGCATATGAGTTTAATAGGAAATACAAAAAAGGGACGTGTCATTAGCCAGGAAATGTATTCAGATCTAATGAAATACTATCCTCGCCATGTTACACATCCCGGGATTTGCATGACCAGAGTCCTCCAATAATAGTGTCCCATAAGGATAAGTATAAATAGATGAATTTCGCTAAATAATAAAAAATCCGATATCAAAAATGATTATTGAATAATAACAAATATGCAAAAAAAAAATTTTTTTTTTTAAATACCTATGAAGATAGTTAATGTATTATATCTCTAAAAAATATATATAAATTTGAAATAAATGTACAAAAATAGTATCAAAACTCAATGCAGGTACATTAGTATCAAACCTTTTCTCGTATGCATTGACTCTTAGCGGTGCAGCTCGGAGCCCAGCCATGGGCGGGTGGTGAGTTTTCAGCAACCTGTACTTCATGTACCTATGGACAGAAGTTGCTGCAGTGTGCCAACGGAAGCATCCTCGGCTGGCAAGGTCTGAAATCATCTTCCATGGCAGTCACCTCTGTGCATATGTGTTTGTGTGGCCTTTATTCCTGTTTTCCCTATGTGCCCCCTGCTACTTCCTGGATGGCGGCTGGAAGGCTCCTGCGCTCCAGCTCGTCGATGTGGTTGGCGCATGCGCGAGGCCTGCTCTCAGAAAGAGGCTTGGTTGGCGCATGCACTGTACAGCGGGACCAATCACCACCTGCATGTGGCCAGCCCTCTCGCACAAGGTATGTGCGGGAGGGCTTGGGGCTATGGTCACAAGTATTGGTGTTTCTCGATGGCTTATTCTCCCCCCCAAATCTTTTTTTCTTCTAGCCCTTCCGGTTCGGATCCTCGGATCGCAGTCCAGACCAACTCGGACCTTGCCAGGCCGCAACACCATTCATCATCTTCAAAATCGAAGAACAAAACTGCAATCCAGGGTCGAATGTCCTAGAACTTTGGGCAGCTTGGTGTGCCATCCAGTCCTTCTCCCGAACCTGAAAGGGGAATCAGTGTTGTTAAGAATGGACAACACCGCAGCGGTGTCCTACGTAAAGAGGCAAGGGGGGACACAGAGTTCCACGCTCCTGCAAGAGGTCAAACCCATCATTAGGTGGGCCCAGAAAAACCTGGCCAATATATCGGCAGTTTTCATCCCTGGAGTGCAGAACTCCCAGGCGGACTTCCTCTCGCGCACTCAACTAGACAACGAGTGGTCCCTCCACGAACGGTCATTCAGATGGATTCTGTCCCTGGGAGTCCATCCCCAAGTGGATCTTTTCGCCTCTCCCTACAACTTCAAAGTGGAAAAGTTCTACACCAGAGGTTGTTGCAATCAAGCGTTCGGTTCGGATGCCTTGACGGATCTATGAAGGTTAAAGAGGGCATATGCCTTTCCCCCGCTCCCGATAATTCTCAAGTTCCTGCGGAGACTTCAGGCGGAGACAGTCGAAGTAGCGGTGGTGGCTCCCTACTGGCCGAACGGGCCTTGGTTTCCCCTCCTGGTCCCCCTGAGCTATCGGGACCCAGTACCTCTCCCTCTCAGACCGGACCTTCTCTCTCAAGGGTCACTCCTACACCCTTGTCCGGCACTGATGAGACTGACTGTTTGGTTTTTGGTACAAACAAGGTCTATGGGAGAATCTGGCCCAAATTCGCAGAGTTCTCCTCTGCTTCGGGCAGGTCCTACAGAAATTCAAGATATCCTCAGTTCCTTCAATCTGGTTTAGACCTTCCCTTGTCTGTCTGCTCTCTGAGGGTTCAAGTCTCGGCCCTGTCAGCCTTCTCTGGGATCCCTTAGTCAGACAATTTTTCCGAGGAGCATCAAGAATTAAGCCCCAAAGGAAACCAAGATTTCTCAAGTAGGATCTTCCCTTTGTTCTCGATTCTGTAAATGGGCTCAGTACCACGGGGCCTACCCCGTCTTCCATAAAGGACTTTTCAGCAAAAGTGGCCTTCTTAGTCGCAATTACCTCAGCCAAGAGGGTGTCCGAGATTGGGTCACTTGGTCATGAAGAACCTTTCCTGACGTTTTCTCCAGATTGGGTAGTCCTTATACCCATGTTGGGTTCAAACCCAAAAGTTTCTTCAGCATTTCACGAGAATCAGGAAATTGTTTAAATCTCCAGAGTCCAACGAAACTCATTCCCTGGACATAGGTAAAGTTCTGAAAGAGTATCTTCAGGTTACTTCTCCCTTTAGACGCTCTGACCATCTATTCATTCTGCATTCAGGCAGCAACAAAGGGAAAAAGGCCTCAACCAGGACAATCACATCTTGGAGCGTCCGTTGGGCCGCAGCTCGCCATGTGGCTCCAGATGTCATCTGTAAAGCGGCCTCGTGGGCCTCTATCAATACATTTATGTCTCATTACTGTATTGAGCCTGCATCACTTTCTTCTGTAAATTTCGGTTTGAGAATTTTGTCGGTTGACGGGACAAATTAAAACAATTTTCTGTTCAGCATACCCACCTGTGTGGTTTGGCCAGTTATTTACCACACGTAGGCTGCCATGGAGTCTGTCAGGAAAAAGGAAAATGTATTATCAAATACTTATTAATAAACAAAAAATGTAGCGCTAATAAACTCAAGAAATACAATGTATAATACCATGTGGGGCAGCAACATTCATAGTGTATGTGCACATACGAGAGCTACCAATAAAAATTAGGTAGCCAAAAACAAAGTTCAATGTGATATTAAAACGTTGCAAAGTCTATAACAAAAACGTTGAGTGAACATCAATTAGAAGATTGGTGCAGGGAGTAGGATGGACGATAATTAAAATAAAACAGGTGATCGAGTTGTCTGTAGGCATCTATGGAGATCACAATCACATCAGGTATAGGGTAAGTATGAACACGCTTACCGGATAGGTTGGACTCTAATACTATACAGCAGAGAGTCAATCAGACGTTGTGGTCATTGGAAACCGGGACCACTGCAACCGGAATGGAACCGTTGTTGTGATTGGGACTCCAACTGGCGTGGACACCAGGAACCAACAATACTCGGATAGCGTGCTGCGTTACTGCCACAGACTCCAGGTGTAATCCTCAGGCCGTATATCCAGGAGTACAGGAATGGACGTAGCTGAAGCTCCAATTGGACCATGGGATACATGATATAGAAAATAGAAAAAAAGGGGGCTCCAATTGCGCAGGTCAATTAAACCAATGAAGGTTTTTTATTAAAAGTCATACATGAAATATTATGACATAGATAAAAGTGATCACATAAAAAGCAATATGGGGTGCTCAATGGCAATACCCAAAATTATTTTTCTTTCCTGATGCACCCCATGGTAGACAAAGTTCCCACCCTAAAAGAAAAAAGTCGGTTTGTTACGGAACACAGTACTGGAAGGTGAGCTGACTTTTATGGGTATGGGGTCCTATAGCATTGGAGAGGGGGTGGGATGAACCCACACGTAGGCTGCCATGAAGTCCATCAGGAAAGGAAAATTATTTGATAATAAATTTTCCTTTTATATATGCTCCAACAACAATGAACTTTTGATGATTCTTTAAATGTTATCCAAGTCTGCCACACCCTTTAAAAATGTCTGTATAATATCACTATTTATCACTATTTTCAGCTGTTTTTATTCTTTAGATTACTTTTGTGCTGATTGCTCTGCTGGTATGATATCATTCACCTTGGTTACTATGTATACAGTATATTGTTATTATTATTTTTATTATTATAGTACATTCCTGTTTCATTTTTTGACAAATGTTATGTTCTTTTATAGAGTGCTATAATTAATGTGGAATATGGGGGGAACTAATGCGCAAAACCAACCTAACCAAGGCAGGACAAGAACAGAACTAATAAATAAGCAGCAGCCACTACTAATAGTGCTCACACACTGATAGCAGATAATGAAATGGGGGGTGTAGTGGCGCTTGCAACTAAAATCACTAAATAATATATACACTATTTATAAAGATAGAATGTGCAAAACAAACTCCGCCTCCTGGCGATGGTAAAAATGTGTATCACTCTAAACCGGAATACCATCCAACAAAAATATCATAATGTGGAAGATATTGAGAGTGAGTAAATAATGAAATCGGTGTGACCAACGTGCCAATGACAGCACAATGGTCCTAATTAATGGAAAACTTCAAATCCTGAGCATAAATCACTTCCTACAAATCCAAATAAATAATGTGATAGTCCATAAAGTGCTTCATCCACAATTAGTGCAGTGTGCAAATATGCAAATAAATATCCGGTGACTGAATGTCCAAAAAAATATAATAAATAAAAAGTGAATATTTCAGATTATAAAAACAATCCAATATATGTGCTGTAGTGAAAAAATAATAAAATATATACCAAAATATAGTCCACACAGGGATCCCTAGAGACAAGTGTCAGAGGGTCCCAATGAAACTTTTAAAATATATTTTCCGTGTCCAGTGCACAAAACGTGCAAGAGTGAAGAAAACTAAATTCCAGTGGCCAGTTCAATTAATGTATTTCTAAAGTGCATCTGTGCTCTAGTTGCTGTAACATGCAGAGTGCTGTGGTTGCAATCAGCCCGACTCTCCACGGTGACCAGGGATTTATGTGCTAGCCCCTTACCTCAGGGAGGCTATAAATAGCCTAAATGAATGGTTCCCAATAGTGTCTCTCACAGTCAGCCGATAGATCCACTCCAATGAACTCACAGACTCAGCGCGATGATTCCCAAAATAAAGCACAGGGATGCCTCCATAGTGTACGATTATTACAACATTTAATGAAAGAAAAGTAAACACTTACAAGCAGTGCTGTAAGAACAGCATGTAAAGTGGCGTGTGCGTTTTCCTGTGTCCCCGCTCTGCGGCCGCGAGCGGGTGACGTCACCAACAGCCCTCCAACGTCCTCACGTGTATCGCGACAGCCGACGTCGCTTAATCATAGGATCTATAATTAATGTGGCCTTTTCTATGCAAATTCCCTAAGGAAGGGATTTAAGTTCTCCTGAAATGTGTCGAGCACAGAGCGATGATATTGTCTCAGCAGCATTAACTATTTTGTCAGTAGTCTTTTCATCATGTTCTGTTATGTTTTTTAGTGGTGATGTATACACCAATTTTATGCATGTATCAAATGTTTACCATTTATACATTATTGGTTTAATTTATGAGTTGTCTTTAAACACTTGAGCCCCAGAAGGATTTACCAACTTCTTGACTAGGCCATTTTTGCGATATGGCACTGCTTCGCTTTAACTGACAATTGCACGGTTGATGCGACGACGTACCCAAACATATTTGGCGTCCTTTTTTCCCACAAATAGAGCTTTCTTTTGGTGTTTTTTTTTTACCTATGTTTTAATTTTTTTAACAAAAAAAAATGCCCATTTTGAAAAAAAAAATACAGATTTTTAACTTTTTGCTATAACAAATATCACCCCCCCTCAAAAAAAATATTTATCAGTTTAGGGCAATATATGTATTCTGCTACATATTTTTGGTAAAAAAATCGGTGTATATTGATTGGTTTGCGCAAAAGTTATAGCTTCTACAAAATAGGGGATGTATATGGCAGTTGCATTATTCTTTTTTTTTTTTTTTTACTAGCAATGGCGGAGGATCAGCAATTTTTAGCAGGACTGCGACATTGTGGCGGACAGATCGGACAGTTTTCACACTTTTTTGGGACCATTGGCATTTATACAGCGATCAGAGCTAAAAATAGCCACTGATTACTGTATAAATGTCACTGACAGTGAAGGGGTTAACACTAGGGGTGACCAAAGGGTTAAGTGTCCCCCTGGGAGGTGTTTCTAACTGTGGGGGCAGTGTACTGACTGGGAGTAGAGAGAGATCGCTGTTCCTGATCACTAGAAACAACAGATCTATCGCTACTTCCCTGACAGAATGGGTATCTGTCTGTTTACATTGACAGATTCCCGTTTTGCCTCTCTGAGGTGCGATTACAGCCACCGGCCACGCGCATTGGCTCCACTATAGCTCTTAAAGCAGCCACCGTACAGCCACAGCGTTTCGTGCAGCACTGCCAACCTGCCGCCGTATAACAACAGCAGCTGGTCGGCAAGCAGTAAGGCCCCTTTTACATGTGTGGCTGTTCTGCCGCTGTTAAAAGCATGTTTTGTTATTTTGAAATTCCCAGACTCCAGGCACAGCAATCGCTTGCATTTGTACATTGTGATTAGCTGCATTTACTTGCGTTTTACAGCTGCGTTGGGCGATGTTTCTGATGTGCTTAATGTTGTTTTTCTTTCCTTGTTGTCGCTGCTATCTGAAGGTGAAATGGTACACTGCGATTACCTGCAGTTATGTGCAGATAGCTGCTATAAATTGGTTCTGGATGCAGTCAAATTTATTTTTTCTAACCACACCAAACCCCATGCAACAAAACTGCTAAATGCAGTGTGTGATTGGGGCCTTAGGAAAGCATTGTTTGAGTTTAGCTGCGGTAGATACCTTGACCTATCTGCAGCTAAAAGCTGAATTCTATCCGCCCGTGACGAAAGGGCCTTAAAGTCCAATTTGTATTGGGGGGTACTCATTTGCCTAAGTTCAATCAGCAGAGATGTTCTCAACAACCTATGGTGTTCTCTGGTGGTTTAATCTCTCTGAATGGAGGAAAGGGGCACACCCCCTCCTCACAGTACACGGGAACACGCACAGCTGTGGCTGTGTTCTCTTTGTCACCAATTATCTCTTGTAGCCAAGAAAAGCTGTCAAATGACTCGTGCAACAGACAAACTAGGCAGCACAGAGAAATCACAATGTGATTTGGCTAAAGACAAATACACAGTATAGAAGTATGTGCTTTGTTCCTGTTTCCAGACTGAGGTTTACAAAGATCTTCAAAGATCATCACAAAGTAATTTCCAACAAAATAAGTAATACCCATGTGTTTATATCGGAGAGCTGGCAGGTTGCCAAGATCTGTTTTTTCCAGAACAAAGCTTTCACTTCCTGTGTTCAATTTGAAAATTATTCTCTCCACAAAGATTAAAAAGGGCTTGTTTTAAAATGCTTTTAATGCTTGTTCAGGGTATGTACTGTACATGCTAAACTTTAGTGTGCATGATCTGGGCACAGGGTCACTTAAAGTTTTGTGTTTTTCCTTTCTAAATTGCATTAACGGTTTACATTGTATTACATTTTCCAAAGTAGCAAAAGTTGTTAAATATTCCACAATAGAAAATTATGTAATGCTTTTGTCTTATTTATTTATGTACAGGAATGCTTTCAGTTTATACTGCCAGCCCTACCTCATGCTATAGACCTTTTGAGGGATGCCATTGTAAAAGTAAAAGAAGTTCATGATGAATTGGAAGACTTGCCATCTCCGCCACCTCCCCTCTCTCCTCCACCAACGACGAGTCCTCACAAACAAACAGAAGATAAGGGTGTACAGTGTGAAGAAGAGGAGGAAGAGAAGAAAGATAGTGGTGTTGCATCAACTGAGGACAGTTCTTCTTCACATATAACAGCAGCAAATATTGCAGCAAAGGTATGAACACCTTTTATTTGACGTTTTGCAATAGTAAATCCTACAAATGATACTCTAGCTTTGCTTGTGTTTAGCTATATATGGTACGAATATTTGCAAACTCTATGACCAATTCTTAATTTTCTCCTTTCTGGGGGTCACCCAGTTGACATGTTTATTGTAGGGGATGACTAATTTTCTGCAGACTTTAAATGGAAACGTTATACTCGTCACACTTGTACCTTAAACTTACCTTCTCCTCCAGTGAGACTTCATTATGGAGAGTTTTTACTCCAGATGAGAGTAGCTAGACGACCTAACTGGGCAAGCTTCTAAGGGCTCTTGCACATTAATGCACAAAACAAACTTGTTTCTCTTCCGTTCATTGACGGACACAGCAGCATCTGACCTTGGGGTATTATCCTCCTTTCTAGGAGATTGACAAGGCAGAAAAACAGCATGTTAAGTGTTAAACACTCCACACAGTACAGTACCTCGCAGGGGGCGGTTCCCCCGGGTACATCCCCCACTCTCTGCTGTGCAGCCCCAGTTTTTTTCTGCCTAGCAAGGAGAATGACATGGCTCCTCTGGGCCCATGTGCTCTGGGGATTTTTTTGCAATTTTTTTTTTTTTGTTTTCCTGCATTTTTGGATCCTGAGATCTACAATCAACTGCCGACTGGGGGACAGGCTGGATCCTCGATCCTTGTAGTCCCCCAAAGTTCGGCCATCGAGCGTGTGCCGGCCTTTAGCTATGCGCTTGGCCGTCCACGACATGCCCCGTTGCTCCAGGGGTAGCTGGTGAGCTTTACGCTCCAGGGCACACATATGACCGGCTCTATGTCCGCGTCACAGTGTACCGGGCCGACAGCCATGCCGTAACTGCGCGGACATTGGTTCTGTCCGGGATGCCTCCAGCCGGTGGTCGCAGGATGGGTAAGTAGCAGTCCCCTTGCTTTGGCAGGGTTGTGCGGCTGATGCATTCCTGGGGAGGTCGATTGGGGGTCCGCCCTACTTTCATCTCTCCCTCCTTTCCCCATGTTCTGGGTGGCGGGGTTGGCCGTGAGGTATGGGGGTACGCCTGGGGGCTCCATCCAGTGGCTGGGGGCTGTGTCTGCTTAGGGGGTGCTGTTTTGCTGCCGTGTGTGCGGTGGGGCCTGCCTGGGGGTCCCGGGTGTTTTCACTGCTGTCTGTGTGTGTTTTTTTACTGAATCGCGGCCGCCATTTTGGCGGCGCCGGGCGCCTTTATTGGAGACCGGTGGCCATTTTCTTGTAGCCCACATGCTCTTTTTGCATGTCGGCGGCCATTTTGAAAGGAGTTTTTGCCTCTAGTGGCTGTAAAATCGGTGCGAACGGCTCCAGCACACTTCCTAAGGGATGGCACAGCACGGAGCATCGCTATGGGGCAGACAGCAGCAGTTCAGGCCTGGTCAAGTGGTGAGTCCTCTGGGGGGGGTCCACTGTTCTCTGCTGAGGCCAGAAGGGTGGCCTGTGGGTCTTGCCTTGCATTCCAAGGGTGGCAAAAGGGTTGGGTCAGCATGGCGTCTGAACCGGATGCTTCTTCCCCAGACATGCCCTTGGTGCCCCTGTACCTGCGGCCTCTGATGGATGCTATAACGGCAGTCCTTGAGGCGTTTGTTGCCAGGCGCATGGCCAGAGGGGGGTAAAAAGCACCCCCTCCACCCGCCTTCTTCTGGGGATGCCTCTGACACGGAATCGGGCCCAGCTACTGCTCCCGGCCCTGGTTCCGAGGTGTCAGAGGATGCAGGCCTAGTCCACACGGACAGTGAGGATGACTTTGCATCAGGGTCAGCGCATGATAGGGCGCTAGTGGGAGCTCTTATCACTGCGGTGCGGGATACTCAGAAAATGGAGGATTCGGCGGAGACATCTGAGATGTCGGTCCCTTTTGGGTTCCGCAACCCGGCCCGCACTGCAAAAGTGTTTCCTTGTGTTCCTTATCTGGGAAAAAATGTTGTACAAGGAATGGGATCGGCCGCAAAATGTTTTTTTTTTTGTTCCAAAATGCTTTGCGGTCCGTTATCCTTTTGAGAAGGACTTCCTGAAAAAGCGGACCTCCCCTCCATCAGTGGACTCCCCTGTGTCCAGACTGAACAAGGCGACCACGTTGCCTGTGGAAGGGGCTCCTGCTTTCAAGGACCCCGCAGATAGGAGAGCTAAGGCTGTGGCACGCTCCATGTTCACAGTAGTGGGGTCGGCGGTGAGACCGGTCTTGGCTGGGGCTCTAGTGTCAGACACTTACTGAACGGGCAAAGTTGTCGCTTCAGGAGTTGGAGGAGCATCAAGCCCCTCCGGACTGTGTGGCGCTGGACGACCAGTTGGTGCAGGGCCTAAAATGTGTCTGTGAGTCAGCCCTGGATACACTTCCCTTGCTCTCCAGGGCCTCGGCCTACGTGGTGGTGTTGCGCCGCCTTGTCTGACTGAAGTGTTGGTCTGCGGACCAGTCTTCTAAGAAGGCCTTGGTGGACTTACCCTTTAAGTGTGAAAGGCTTTTTGGGGCTTCTCTAGATGACATTATAAAGGATGCCACGGGACGTAAGAGCACTCTGCTCCCACAATCTGGTAAAGGGAAGGAGCCTCGCCGTAGGCAGGGGCCCTCCTTTACCGCCCCCAAGTGTTTTTTTCGTCCGGACGGTGCTGCAGGTAAAGGTTCCCAGGGCGCTAAGGCCCCCGCTGAAGGGCAGAAGCGCCCCTGGTTTCGCAAGCCCAACAAGCCTGTGGAAAAACCTGCTTCCGCATGAAGGTCTGCCCCCGCCTGTCTCAGGTGGGGGGCCGGCTTTGCGAATTCGCGGCTCGGTGGATGTCTCTTCTTAGCAAAGTAGTTTCCTCGAGGTACAAGATAGAGTTTCTCTCTTGTCCGCCAAACAGATTTTTTCCTTCCAACCTCCAGCCTGTTTGGGGCTGTTCAAGATCTGCTGGTCAGGGGGGTGATCGTGCCGGTTCCTTTACTGGAACGGTTTCAGGGGTTTTACTCCAATCTGTTTGTAGTCCCCAAGAAGGAAGGGGTCTGTCCAATCCTGGATCTCAAGGCCCTCAACTGTTTTGTCAGAGTGAAAAAGTTCAGGATGGAGTCGGTTCGCTCTGTAGTAGCGGCACTCCATCAAGGCGATTTCCTGGCGTCCCTGGATATCAATGACACGTACTTGCATATCCCCATATGCGCAAAGCACCAGAGATTTCTGAGCTTTGCGGTCGGGGAGGACCACTTTCAATTTGTGGCCCTTCCTTTCGGCCTGGCCTCGGCGCCAAGGGTTTTCACCAAGGTGCTCGCTCCGATTCTGGCCCTGCTGAGGCAGCGCAGGATCGCTATTGTAGGATACCCGGACGATCTTCTTCTGCAAGCTTCTTCAAGTTCAGAGTTAGAGGTGGATGTGTATATCACCTGCCAGACCCCCTGGGAATTCGGTTGGCTGCTAAATGTTCAGATGTCGGTGTTGGTACCGTCTCAGCGCCTGGAATACCTAGGGTTGGTTCTGGATTCCTCGGAGGTGAGAGTTTTTCTTCCTACAGTGAAACTACAGACACTGCAAACTGCGGTGTGGCGGTTGGTGACCCAAAAGTGGTCGTCGCTTCGCTTTTGCATGCGAGTACTGGGTCTCATGGTGGCCTCCTTCGAGGCGCTTCCATACGCTCAATATCACACTCGTGTGTTACAAAGAGAAATTCTGTTGTGTTGGGACAAGCTCCCTTCGTCTCTGGATAACCAAGTCCGGGTGAGTCGCCTGGTCAGGTCCTCCCTAGTGTGGTGGCTGACATCTCCGGTGCTTCTGGCCGGGAAGTCGTTCCTGCCGTGCCATTGGACGGTGGTCACGACGGATGCCAGTCTCTCCGGCTGGGGTGGAGTCTGGGGTGTTCAGTCAGCCCAGGGGCGCTGGATTCGGGAAGAGTCCCGCCTGCCAATCAATGTCCTGGAACTCCGGGCGATCAGGCTGTGCCTCTCCAAGTGGTCTCTGGGACTGCAGGGCAGCCCGGTCAGGATTCAGTCGGACAACGCCACGGCTGTGGCACATGTCAATCATCAAGGGGGCACACAGAGCTCGGCTGCAGCAGCGGAAGTCGCTCACATCCTCCGGTGGGCCGAAAAGAACGTTCCGGCTCTTTCGGCCGTTTACATTCTGGGCGTACAGAACTGGCAGGCGGACTACCTAAGTCGCCAAACGCTAGACCACGGAGAATGGTCACTACACCCGGATGTGTTTCAGAGTCTGTGTCTGAAATGAAGCACTCCAGACGTGGATCTTCTGGCATCCCGACTCAATCAGAAGGTGTCACGGTTCGTGGCCAGGCCAAGAGACCCGTGGGCGGGCGCGTCAGACGCGTTGGTGTCACCGTGGGGTCACTATCGCCTAATCTATGCCTTTCCTCCTCTGAAGCTTCTCCCTCGTCCACTACGCAGAGTGGAAGCCGAGGGGATACCAACAATCCTAGTTGCTCCGGATTGGCCTCGCCATCCCTGGTACGCAGATTTGTTGGGTCTGGTGGCGGATGTTCTGTGACGCCTGCCACTGCGAGAGGATCTTCTATCGCAGGGTCCTATCTTTTATCCTGCTTTACAGTCGTTGGCTTCAATGGCGTGGCTATTGAAAGCCAGGTGCTGAGGGACTGAGGTCTGTCGGATTCGGTAATCTCTACCATGCTGCGGGTGCGGAAGTTTACTTCCCGGAAGATTTACCATCGTACGTGGAAGGCTTACATCTCTGTGTGAGGAGATGAATTGCCACCCCCGTGCATACGTGATGTCCCGGATTCTGATGTTTTTACAGCGTGGAGTGGATCAGGCTCTCGCCTTGTGTAAGATTAAGAAGCAGATTTCGGCCTTGGCTGTTTTATTTCAGCGACCTTTGGCGGCGCACTCTCTGGTGCGTACGTTTGTGCAGGGGGTTCGGCATGTGGCCCCTCCTGTGCGTCCTCCACTGCCTCCGTGGGACTTGAATTTAGTCCTGTTGGTGCTTCAAAAGCCTCTGTTTGAGGGCATTAGGAAGATCCCTTTATTGACTCTTTCCCAGAAGGTGGTTTTTCTGGTGGCAATTACATCGGTCAGATGGGTGTCTGAATTGGCGGCCTTGTCTTGCAAGGCTCCTTACTTGGTCATCCACAGGGGTAAGATGGTGCTGCGGCCGCAGCCGTTGTTCCTCCCTAAGGTTGTTTCGGCCTTTCACATTAATGAGGACATTGTTCTTCCATCCTTGTGTCCTCGGCCGGCAAAAGAGGCTGCGTTGCATTCCTTGGACGTGGTTCGAGCCCTACGGGTGTACCTATCTGCTACGGCTCCGTTTCGGAGGTCGGATTCACTGTTTGTGTCGGTAACTGGTCCTAAGAAGGGTCTCGTGGTCTCGTCGGCCACCATTTCTAGGTTGATCAGGCAGGTCGTGCTTCAGGCCTTTGCCCTAAAGGGGAAGGGGCGCCCCCCTTCCCGGTTACGGAGCATTCGACCAGGGCAATTGGTGCCTTTTGGGCTTTCGGCCATCAGGCGTCTGTTTTACAGGTGTGTAAGGCAGCGACTTGGTCGTCAGTCCACACCTTCTCAAAGTTCTATAAGGTGGATGTGAGTGCATCTTCAGATGCCTCCTTCGGCCGCAAGGTTTTGCAGGTGGCTGTTTAAGGTTGAAGTTCCTCCGTTGAGGAGCTCTGTTTTGTTTGAGTTGAAGTTGGTTTGCTGTGTTTTTCCCACGCCTCGATTTTTTGACACTGCTTGGGGAACGTCCCTAAGGTCAGATGCTGCTGTGTTTGTCCATGAACGGACACAGCACCCACCCCTCCTTTTGTTTGTACTGCTTGTTTACAAACTGAGGCTGCAGAGCAGAGATTGTGGGATGTACTTGGGGGAACCGCCCCCTTGGAGGTACTGTACTGTGTGGAGTGTTTAACACTTAACATGCTGTTTTTCTGCCTAGTCAATCTCCTAGAAAGGAGGATAATAACCTAAGGTCAGATGCTGCTGTGTCCGTCCATGAACTCAGAGAAATGGATTTTACGGTGAGTACAAAAATCCTATTTTTTTTACATTTTGGCATTTTGTTTTTATTAATCTACATTGTAAATGCAGCCCAATGTTTTTAATGGGCTTGTAAACATGCCCTGCATTTAAAAATAAAAATCTTGAAGATATCTTTTTTTGAAATATTTTATTGAAGTAAAAATGTCAAGTAAGGCACAATCAATCAACAATAATGTAAACAGAGGTGAAACTGAGCACACACACAAAGTGCCTTTCCTTTAAAATGGTCATAAGCACAAGATCTTTGAATATTAAAAATAGAAATCTCAACATAAGATGTGCTTGGTTGGAATATCGATAAGAGACCATACAACATGAAAAAATGCAAGTCGTTAACTGTAGGGTCGAGAAATGTATCGCAGATCAACTATGGACCATGTTTATGCACATGCTTCTTGATAGATAAAAAAGCTAGAAGAATTTTTACACATTTTTTCACAGTGCAAACTGTGAAATGATGCAGGAATCGGATCGCATAAGTGTGAACACCCATGATATCAAATTCCAGTGTAGATCAAAAAAAGGGTCCTGCACCACATTGGTGTGAATGTCATGCGATTTCAGCCATACAGTTTATATAACTGAATTTGCATTGCACAGCCATTGCATGTGATCTGCACAGGAATGCAGTGCAAATCGCATGCAATGTCTGTGATCGCACAAGTGTAAACCCGGCCTACATTTAAAAAAGGGGGAAAAAATGTAGTGGAAAAAAAATAGCTGACAATTCAAAACCTAGCAATCTCTGGTGCTTTGCGCATATGGGGTGCACCAGCTCTAGCTGGTGTCTTGTCTCCTGATTCGATTGATAGCAGCACAGCCATTGGCTCCCGCTTCTGTCAATCAAATCCAATGATGCAAGTGCCGGGGGCGGAGCCGAGTCATGCATTCTGTGTGAATGGACACAAAAGCAGGATTCGGGAGCACGCCCCCACGGGTGTCCACCTTAAGAGATCCTTCTCCAACGTGGGCACTCGATGCAGGGAGGAGCCACCGGGGGACCCCAGAAGAGGTGGATCTGGGACACTTTGCAAAAGGAACTGCACAGTGGAGGTAAGTATGACATGTTTGTTAGTTACAACCCCTTTAAAGGGATTGAGTGTAAAGGCCATTGCACACAGGCAAGGCACTCACAAAATTTACCCCAGCACCACAATTCAATAGTTTGTTCAAGTAGATTTTAACCTGACCAAATCTCATATCAAATATAATATGATAATATTCCTTGGAAAGCCTATTTTTATTTTAATCACTAGCTCATGAAAATAACATTTGGTGCTACTAGTATTAAGTAACTTGTTTGGGCACTGAATTATGGAGTGACAACACTATGCCCTTCTGCTCTGGCTCCCATAATCTCATGCCTGTAAATCACTCTGTCACTTGCTCTCTGAAAGAAAATTATAAGCCTTTACGCTGATATACATTACCCAGACATAATCCACTGTCACCATTAAAAAAAGGTCTGTGAAACAAAAAAAAATTGCAGCCAGCAACAGGTAGGGAAAAAAATAAACAGACAATTATTACTGTAGTGCACATAGATAAGGACAGATTGTAGAGAGTCTGCAGGGCAACAGTAGCATTAGGATGTAAGACCCCATACACACTATTTTGTTTTTATGCAGATTTTTGGCTTCAGATTTTCCAAAACCATATACCATAATATGAGGTCAAACCTTAAGCTTTTTAATTTGTATGCAATCGGGCAGACTCTTGTACTACATGGTTTTGGTAAATCTGAAGACAAAAATCTGCAGAGAATCTAATAGTGTGTATGGGGCATAACAAATATTGAAAACAGGTCAAGATCCTCGACAATCCCCCACCCCCACAATCTTTTTGGGCATTATGCTACCTACATGGCATTCAGTCATTTTGTCTTGTCAATATGCCTAAATTTCTTGCCTTTTTTGAGAGTCACTGCACTTAGGGTTTGATTAGATCTGCTATCTGGACACCCAAATTCTTAATATTTTATGTAAGCAAATATTTTATTCTCAAAAGATTGATATAATCAATCCTAGACTTGCTTGGTTGGTTTATGTAAAATTGTCAAAATAACTGTAGAGGTCATTGTTGCATTTATTTCGCATGATCACATTAAACAGTCTAGTTAGGGCTGTATCAGTTTATTTAAAACCATAATAACTGCTATGTAGGTCAAGAAAATGCAAATATTACAGATTTGATAAACGTTTGCAAGGATAAAGACTAGTAAAAGTGAAAAAAATCATTAAACCTTGACTCTTTATCTTGAATACTTACAACTTATAACCTCAAAAGGACAGCGAAGGATTCCTTTTTTTTAACTGGTTTAGATGTTTGGCAAAACTGTAAAATAATAATGTTGATGCTTTTAATTAAAGAGGAAAACAATGAATTAATATTACTAATACTGTTTGGTGTGTTCAGCGAAAGGGGAACATTTATTTCTCCCTTATTAACCAGTTGCCGACTGCCGCACAACGATATACGTCGCCTGGCACGGGCAGGCATATGGGCGTATATATATACGTCCCTGCCTCCCAGCGGGTGGGGGGCTCGATCGTGCCCCCCTGGTGCCCGCGGTGGTTGGTATCCTTCCAGGAGCGATCCGTGATGAGGGGGCGACCATCGATTCATGGCCACCCCCTCACGATCGCTCCAGGCGAATCAGCCTCTTTGTCATGAAAGGAGATTCCGCAGTCCTGTCAATGTCAGGGGAATTCAGCCCCAGCGCGTGCGCATTGGCGCGCGTTTGCGCGCGCATGCGCGCGTCAGTGTGCGCGGCGCGCGGCGCGGGAGTGCGCGCGCCCGCTGACGGCGTTTGGCGCCAAGGAAACGCTATTTAAACTGGTCAGTCCCTCACCATCTTGCTGACCAGTCTACAGCGTTTACCTGAGAACCTGCATCTGCTACCTATTGATTCACCTGTTTACCTGACCCGGCTTTCCTTGACCTTCCTTGTCTGCAACCCGCCTTTGACCCCGGCTTTTCCTGACCACGGCTCTGCTCAATCCCTGGCTTGTCGCTGCCCGCCTGTATTACTGACCCGGCTTGGACTACCACGATTCTCTGGACTTTCCTTGTTACCTGAACCACTCACCGGTGACCCGACCGGCTTACTTACCTGCCTGATCTCTGTACCTACAAGTGCCATACTACCGTCTTGTCTGCTGTTTAAGTGACCTGCCTGAACCAGCACACCTACCAGCTACAATTCCTGGACCACTACTCAGCTTTACCACCAGGCACTTGTGTCCCTCCGGACCCTTGACCCTCTGTCCATTCTACCAGTAGGTCTTGGGTCGGAGGCTTACGAGAGGCCGCTCCCTGCACGTTGGGCTCTACAACCAGGTACGTGACAGTACTGGTCAGCCATGACCGAGCCCACGCAGGGAGCGTCTCCTATGGAGGACTTATGCCGCCATCTGGATGGTCTTACTACGGCTGTAAGGAACCTACAAGAGGGTTATACCCGTTTGGAGGAGCGCGTCCAAACTTTGGCTACAACCGCTCCTGCGGCATCCGGAACTTCAGCCACCCCTTCTGTAGTGATGTTGCCACCGGAACCCCGTGTGCCCACACCTGAAAGATTTTCTGGTGACCGCAGCAAATACAGAGCCTTTCGCAACGCCTGCAAACTTTTCTTTGCGCTACAACCTAGAACTTTTTCGCTCGAAGCTACAAAAGTGGGCTTCGTCATCTCGCTGTTATCCGGCGAACCCCAAACCTGGGCACATCGCCTGTTGGAACGCAAGGAAGAATGCCTTAACCATCTTGCTGCCTTTTTTCAAGCCATGGACCTTATTTATGAGGATACTCAGTTAGCGGCAACTGCTGAAGCAGCGTTATGTGTACTCCAACAAGGGCGCAGGGCAGTAGAGGACTATGTAGCTGAATTCAGACAGTGGAGTTCCGACACCAACTGGAACGATGTTGCCCTGCGTCACCAGTTCCGTGCGGGCCTCTCGGACTCATTAAAGGACGAACTGGCTCGAGTGGGCATTCCCGCAACGCTTGACGCCCTCATCCTCCTCTCTGTACAGATCGACAGACGTTTAAGGGAACGGCGTGCTGAACGTACGTCCGGTTCCGCACGACCCACATGGATGATGCCACGGGTACCAAGCTCTCCGCATATACCTCTTCCAAGTGCTGTATCGACCTTTGCCGATGCCCCAGAACCAATGCAACTAGGCCTACTGCGGCCCTCTCTAACACCGGAAGAGCGCCAGCGGCGCCGACGCAATAATCTCTGTCTGTATTGCGGAGGATCCGGGCACTATGTAAACACCTGCCCAGTCAAGTTCCGTAAGTGTTCAGTCTTGCCTTCTACCCTTTTATCTACTTTATGTAATAATGATACTCACCTGGTAATTTCAATCTCTCTGCAGCTCCCAGGAGGGGACGTCCAAGTACCCGTGATTATTGATTCCGGCGCTTGCAGCGGCTTCATGGATGCTTCCTTTGCCGCCCGACATGGAGTTCCTCTTCGACCTAGACGCTTGGAACTCACCGTTCATTTAGCCGACGGATCAGCCATCAGATCCGGCCCTGTCACTCAGGAAACTGCCCCCTTACACATGCTCATTGCTAACAACCATCGAGAAGTTCTTTGTTTTGATATCATTGTGTCACCTATCTTTCCCGTTATCTTGGGAATGCCCTGGTTAAAGACTCATAATCCCCAGATTGACTGGGAGTCCGGGGAGATCAACTTCCTTTCTTCTTACTGCCGCCAACGTTGCCTCCAGGAGTCTGCAGCTTCCTCATCTCCCTTAATGTGTCTAGACTCTGAAGTTGGAAACCGTCAACTGGTTCCGGAGGCATATCATGGTTTCCTGGATGTTTTTAGTAAAAAAGGGGCAGAAACCTTACCCCCACACAGGTCCTACGACTGCCCAATTGAACTTTTACCTGGTGCAGAAATCCCATTTGGTAGGATATTCCCCTTGAAAGAACTGGAATTGGGCACGTTAAGATCCTTGACGAAAACCTTGAAAAAGGCTTCATACGTCCTTCCACATCCCCCGCGGGAGCCGGCATATTCTTTGTGGAGAAGAAGGACCACTCTCTACGCCCCTGCGTAGACTATCGGGATTTGAACAAGATCACAATTAAAAACAGATATCCTCTTCCTCTTGTCCCCGAATTATTCCAGAGACTAGGAGCAGCCGTCATCTTTACCAAACTCGATCTCCGCGGGGCCTACAACCTTGTCCGTATTAGAGACGGAGACGAGTGGAAGACAGCATTCCGTACCAGATTCGGGCACTTTGAATATTTAGTTATGCCCTTCGGTTTGTGCAACGCCCCAGCCACCTTCCAACATTTCGTAAATGATATATTTAGAGACTACCTTGATCTATTCGTTATTATCTATCTGGACGACATCCTGGTCTTCTCTTCCTCCCTGCCAGATCATCGGAAGCATGTCCAAAGAGTTCTAGCCCGGCTCCGTCAACATAGCCTATACGCTAAAGCCGAGAAATGCGAGTTTGAACAAGAAAGTATTCAGTTTCTGGGTCTTATAATCTCAATCGAAGGTGTCAGGATGGATCCTCAGAAGGTCACTGCTATCACAGAGTGGCCTGCTCCCACCGATAAAAAAGCGGTCCAACGCTTCGTGGGATTTGCAAATTTTTATCGTAAGTTCATCAAGGGCTTCTCTTCAATAATCGCCCCTATCACAAGTCTAACCAAACAGGGCACCCGTTTTCAGTGGTCTCCCGAGGCACAAGCTGCTTTTGTCACCTTGAAGGATCTGTTTATTTCAGCCTCTATCCTGAAGCATCCTGATCCGGTCCTACCCTATACATTGGAGGTGGATGCCTCTGAAGTGGCGGTCGGGGCAGTGCTCTCTCAGAGACAGGGGTCCAAATCTCTCCTACATCCAGTCTTTTTTTTTTCCCGCAAACTTTCAGAAGCCGAGAGGAATTATGATGTTGGGGACAGGGAGCTTTTGGCAATCAAAGCAGCCCTCGAAGAATGGCGCTATCTTCTGGAGGGTGCTGCACACCCTATTCTGATCTTCACGGATCATAAAAACTTAGAGTACTTAAAGGTTGCCAAAAGACTGAAGCCACGCCAGGCCAGGTGGGCATTGTTCTTCACCCGTTTTTCGTTCCATATAACCTACAGACCTGGGTCGAAAAACACCAAGCCCGACGCCCTCTCCCGGATGTTCAGTGGTCTTGAAGTCCCTTCATCTTCAGACACCATCCTTACTCCTGGAAATTTTCTCATGTTACAAGGAGACCTTCTCTCTCAAATCAAGCAGGCTTCTTCAGGAAGTTCCCTAGCCCCAGATCCTACTCTACAGTTAAGGGACGGCTTACTCTGGAACAAGGACAAGATTTTCGTCCCTCAACAGCTACGGGTAGCAGCTCTTAAGTCCTGCCATGACCATGAGCTAGCTGGTCATTTTGGGATACATAAGACGGCTGAGCTCCTCCAGCGCACCTTCTGGTGGCCCCAACTACTTCAGGACTGTAAAAATTACGTGGAATCCTGTATCACCTGTATTCAGCATAAGGGTAGCAGAACCAAAGCTTGGGGTTTACTCAAACCACTGCCTGTTCCAGAGAAACCGTGGAGAAGGATTTCAATGGACTTCATTGTTGAGCTACCCCCTTCGGAAGAATATACCACTATCTTTGTGGTGGTGGACAGGCTTTCAAAGATGGCGCACTTCTTACCAATGCTGGGGACACCTTCTGCGGCTGAAACAGCAAAGATTTTCATAAGAGAGATTGTGAGACTTCATGGCATACCTGCTAATATTGTATCGGACCGCGGGGTGCAATTCACCTCAAGGTTTTGGAAGGCTCTGTGCGGGGCATTGAAGATTGACCTTTCCTTTTCTTCTGCGTACCACCCGCAGACCAATGGCCAAACGGAGCGCACCAATCAGACGCTCGAGCAATATCTGCGATGCTTCTCCAGTTTTTCACAGGACGATTGGGCCTCTCTATTGCCTCTGGCAGAGTTCGCCTACAACAACTCGGTCCATTCGGCCACCAACCAATCTCCATTTTTTGCTAATTATGGCTTCCACCCTCTCTTCCTATCCAACACTATCCCGGAATGCTCAGTACCAGCTGCCCAAGAAACCTTGGATTTTTTCGCCACTAATAATAAATTACTCCAAGAGACAATGGCAAAGGCCCAAGAACATAATAAAGAGGTATTCGACAGGAGGAGAAGGGGGGAACTTGATCTGGCTCCAGGAGACCAAGTTTGGCTGTCCACTTTGAATCTAAAACTAGCCTGCCCGTCCAAGAAACTTGGTCCCAAGTTTGTGGGGCCTTTCCAGATTCTCAGGAGGATTAACGAAGTGGCCTACGAGTTAAAACTACCTGCTTCTTTCCGGATCCATCCAGTTTTCCATGTGGCACTTCTCAAGCCTGCGATCCCGGATCCCTTCACCGACCG
Source organism: Rana temporaria (assembly GCF_905171775.1). Lineage (NCBI taxonomy): Eukaryota > Metazoa > Chordata > Amphibia > Anura > Ranidae > Rana > Rana temporaria. The sequence goes on from NC_053501.1 coordinate 80,105,139, forward strand.
GAATGTCGGTCCCCCCGAGCCGGTACTTATCGACGGCGAGGAGGAATTCGAGGTGGAATCCATCCTAGATTGTCGGAAGAGACGTAACCTAGTACAATACCTAGTGAAATGGAAGCTTTATGGTCCGGAAGAAAATTCCTGGGAACCAGAAGCCAACATTCATGCCCAGAGACTGATCCAAGCTTATAAGAGGGCACACCCAAGAAGATTGGCCCAGTTGGGCATCCGGAGGCTGCCCGTAGAGGGGGGGCAATGTCATGAAAGGAGATTCCGCAGTCCTGTCAATGTCAGGGGAATTCAGCCCCAGCGCGTGCGCATTGGCGCACGTTTGCGCGCTCATGCGCGCGTCAGTGTGCACGGCGCGCGGCGCGCGTCGCGGGAGTGCGCGCGGCGCGGGAGTGCGCGCGCCCGCTGACGGCGTTTGGCGCCAAGGAAACGCTATTTAAACTGGTCAGTCCCTCACCATCTTGCTGACCAGTCTACAGCGTTTACCTGAGAACCTGCATCTGCTACCTATTGATTCACCTGTTTACCTGACCCGGCTTTCCTTGACCTTCCTTGTCTGCAACCCGCCTTTGACCCCGGCTTTTCCTGACCACTGCTCTGCTCAATCCCTGGCTTGTCGCTGCCCGCCTGTATTACTGACCCGGCTTGGACTACCACGATTCTCTGGACTTTCCTTGTTACCTGAACCACTCACCGGTGACCCGACCGGCTTACTTACCTGCCTGATCTCTGTACCTACAAGTGCCATACTACCGTCTTGTCTGCTGTTTAAGTGACCTGCCTGAACCAGCACACCTACCAGCTACAATTCCTGGACCACTACTCAGCTTTACCACCAGGCACTTGTGTCCCTCCGGACCCTTGACCCTCTGTCCATTCTACCAGTAGGTCTTGGGTCGGAGGCTTACGAGAGGCCGCTCCCTGCACGTTGGGCTCTACAACCAGGTACGTGACACTCTTCCTCTGCTTCTGTAAATGTAAATGGAAGCAGAGAAAGTGATGTCACTCTCATCATGGTGGTCTTTTTATCCAGCGCAGAGGAGAGAAGACCTCTAATAGTAAGTGCACCAACACTACACTGACACCAGTACACATAGGCACACAAATCGCCCCCCGATCACCCCCTGCACCCCTAGTCACAGTGTCACTGATTGCAGTGGTCATTTTTTTTACTGATCACTGCATGCAGTGTCATTTGTGACCAAGCAATCTTTTTTATGATCGCCGTATTAGTGTCGCGGGTGACGCTAGTTAGCCTGTTAGTTATTTAGGTTCACGTCAGGTTTTTATAGCGTCAGGTACCCCCATATACTACAGTACCTAATAAAGGTTTTAACCCCCTAATTGCCCCCTAGTTAACCCTTTCACCAGTGATCACCGTATAAGTGTCACTGGTGACGCTAGTTAGCCAGATAGTTTAGGTTCACCGTCAGGTTTTTATATAGTGTCAGGTACCCCCATATATTACATAATAAAGGTTTCAACCCCCTGAGTGTTATTGGTGACAATGGTTAGTTTTGCTTTTTATAATGTCAGGGCACCCGCCGTTTATTACCCAATAAAGGTTTAACCCCCCGATCGCCCGGAGGGTGATATCAGTTAGGTGTTAGTGTCAGATAGGGTCCTGTGTTGTCCCTGGCAGCGTTAGATTAGTATAAAACAAAAAAGGAGTCGTGCTAAGTGATTGAAAATTGCATATGAATAATACCAAGTGAATAATTATGTGCAAATCTAAAAAGCATGAACCGAGATAATCATAACAGATCAAGCCTCAAAAAGTGGTCCACAAAATAATTAATGAAAAAAAGGGAAATATACCCAAACAGATAAACTGAATAAGTATATAAACACAGTCCCAAATGTAGTGATAAAGAAAGTCCCAAAGTGTTGAATGAATCCACAACGTCGTGATGACTGACAGACAGGAAACCTCCACCAACGGGTAACACTGACTCTTACCACAGAGCAAATAAAAAACAGCAACAACGATATCCACTCTCCACTGGGGAAACAGAATCACTCATCCATCCACTGGTGGTTCTCTCTATTGGCAGCCCAAATTAATACTCCAGCGTATGTGAAGAGAGATCAAAAGGGACTCATAGCATAATACTGCATAAAAATGTATTTAAAAAAACAAAGTATTGCACTTACATTAGTCCAATAACAATAGGCATATAAAAAACACAGCCGGCAGGTCTGTGTATGAAGCGTGTGCCCAGGATATCCGGGTCCTCACATGTGCAACATGGTGACGTCAAAGCGCCGCCTCCCAACGTTTCGTCTAAACACAGACTTGGTCACGGGATGAGGAGGCGCTTCACGTCACCACATTAAATAGAAAAAAAGAAGGCGTGGCTGAACTCCGAGATGGACCTGGCGCCAGACGCACGTCCTCCATCTTGGTTGATGGAAAACCGCCGGTGACTGCCAATACAATGTCACCCGATGGAGCGGAACATCTAATCTTACACAGAGATCATCACAAAAAGATGTCGCTCCCATGGCCATCCATTACTAATACTATATTGCGCTTTATTATAGCGCACATAGCCGAAACAGAAAAAGGGAAGAAGAATTTTATTATTTGCCAATAAGAGGAACATAAAATAAAATACTAATAAACCGTCCCTGCTGGGAAGCAAAGACGGTATACATATAAAACGACCAATTACGGCTATACAAAAAAAATAACTAGGGAATATGTATGTCCAAAGGCTCAAAACGTGCAGCTGGACAGATCCATCTCAAGTCACTACCAATAATTTTTTTTTAAAAAAACAATATTCATTCAAATGAAGTGCATTAATAGATGGTAAAAAATAATAATGCCACTACACCCAAAAATGCAGCTATGTTCTGAAAATACAGAATCTGATGACATATATACTTAGAAACCGGTAATCATAACAAATAATCTAGAGCATATATAGCAGGTGAAAGGATTATGAATTGTCTATGAAGCAGTTCACATCTACTTCAATGTTCAGCCCATGTGGGGTGTAACATTTTAATTTGTGGATCCAGGCCATTTCTGACCTGGAGATATTTCTCACCAGGTCACTCCCCCTCCAATGCGCAGTGAATTTATCGATACCCAAGAAAACCGTGTTTCTTGGGTCCTTATCATGAAAAAGCAAATAATGCTTAGACACAGAGTGCTCTGTGAAGCCACTCCGTATATTCGCAATGTGCTCGTTTAGTCTTATGTGGAGGGGGCGTTTGGTCCTGCCCACATATTGGAGACCACACTGGCACATTAATAAATAAATAACACCCACTGTGGAACAGGTGATAAAAGGCTTAATACTGAACCTTTTCTGAGTGCAGCTGGAACTGAACTCCGTAGTCCTCTTTGTAGGTCGCCCATTCAAGCCACAGCTCTGGCACCTACCACGCTTAAAGAACCCTGTTAGGCCTGATGAGAACATTGAAGGGATCCTAGGAGGATTTTGTATGTTGGGGGCCAGTTTATCTCTCAAAGAGGGAAGTCCCCTGAACACCACCTGAGGCCTTTCAGGTAGTAGTCCATTCAGGACACTGTCACTTTTTAGAATATGCCAGTATTTTGAAAAAATGTGTTTAACACCTGCATATTGGCATGAAAAATCAGTGACAAATGGACATTTGAACCTGACAGAGTCATTCCGAGGTTTATCCTCCAGTAAAGCAACTCTGTCCAAGTTCGCCACTTGGTCTAATGTATTAGACAGGGCTTCACAGCAGTACCCCTTTGAAGCAAATCGTTCTGTTAGAATACTGGCCTGCAGAACGATTTGCTTCAAAGGGGTACTGCTGTGAAGCCCTGTCTAATACATTATTCTTCCTGGTTAGACTCCATTCCAAAGAGTCAATACCTTTGATTAAAAAGGAACTGCACTAAACAGTCCTCCTTTGTTAAGCAGGCCAGTATTCTAACAGAATGATTTGCTTCAAAGGGGTACTGCTGTGAAGCCCAGAATTCACTGTTTTTCACGGAAAAGCTCTATAGATCTATTGTGGACCAAACTAATTTGTATGCTGGTCAATTCATCGCCACTAATCCCCAGTCCTACCTTGTCAGAGAATGAAAACCAATTGTGATTTTCGAATTTAAGACCTTTCTGGGCCTTTCCCTCGACATGGGCATAGTTAAATTGAGTGAGCTGTGTTTATGTTGGTCCATTGACCCAGTTTACCATGTGCCCGTGTTCTCTGCCTCCATGGCCAGGGCACGATACGAGCAGATATTGTGGTTCATGCATTTCAACAACAATGAACTTTGTCGTCCTCGTGGAGACCCTGAATTTGATTGGCTCTACAAAATTCAGACCCTCATAAACCACTTCAACTAACGCTTTTCAGCCATGTATACTCCCCATCAAGTTGTCTGTGTTGATAAGTCCCTGATTACATTTTTTGGCCGCTTGTCTTTCAAACAGTACCTTCCCAGCAAGCGTGCCAGATATGGGGTCAAGATGTATAAGCTTGGGTAGCAGTCCCGGTGGGGACCCACTTTCAGAGTTCAACCTACAGGGGGTGAACTGTAGGGCCAGATGGAGAGGGAGGGCCACGGATCTACGGGCCTTTGGAAGGCCATAATCCCCCAATATGAGAAGGAAAGGTGGAGCGGGGGTGGGTATGGGTGGGAAGGTTAGTAATGGGTTATTGCAGGTGGGGGGTGGGATGTGGGGAGGAATAGGTGAGGGAGGGAAGGTGGGTATGGATTGGGGTTCTCTCCGACTTGTAAGAAATAAGATACAGATTGTGGCAATATACCAATGCCTATTGAAAAACCTGCTGATACATTGACAATAACTATATGAACCAATCAGGATTAAACACCAAATGGTGGGAATGGGGAGGGCGATCATCCGGTAGTTAATATGGGCACTTTAAAAATACTTTCGTATAATGTACGGGGGATGAATACTCCCATAAAAAAGGTTAATATTCTGAGAGAATTAAAATATCTCAAAGTGGACGTAGTTTTATTACAAGAGACACATATTTCGCATGATTCAAAATTTTTAAAATCTGCTCACACGATTACCCGCTATGGTACTATGGGGACTTCCCGACTAACCGTGCGAAGGGAGTCACCATAGGTTTCGCTAGGGAAGTAAGATTTGTCCTGGGGGAGAGAATAGTAGACCCTGAAGGGCGCTATCTGTTGCTCCGGGGCAAAATAAACAAAGTTGAGTATTCCATAGCGAATATCTATGGTCCAAACAAAAATGCTATAAAATTCCTTAAGGGGGTTATTGAGAAGTTTATGGACTTTAAGAAAGGCGGCGTAATTATGGCCGGGGATCTAAATCTTTGTTTGGACCCAGAAGTTGATTGTACGTCACGTGTGCAGCGGATTGGGAATGCACAATGGAAGTCACTCAAAAAGAAACTACACCAACTGATGGATGTTTGTAGAATACAACATCTGAAAATACGTGACTCCGCTGTACACCGGACGTACTCAAGAATTGACATATTTTTGGTGGATCATAGATTACTGGATGCAGTGACATGTTCCGATATAGGAATAGTTACCTTGTCGGATCATGATCCTGTATCAATCAATTTAAAAATGGAGGGAGTGCAAAAGAGAAATAATATCTGGAGACTTAACGAAGACCTAATACAAGATGAAGAGGTCGCAGACGGGATTAAAAAGGAATTAGAGCTGTTTTTTTTAAAATAAACAGTTCAGAACATATGTCAGAATCATTAGTATGGGAGGCGCATAAGGCCTATGTTAGGGGAATACTGATCGCAATAGGAACAGCGAAAAAAAAGGATAGTAGGAGGAAATGTAATGAGTTACATAAAACAAACAGGTGATCGTGTAGCTCAACATACTGTTGTCTTGAAAAGAGAGGAATTAAGAGATCTTATTGAACAAGAAAACAGAATGGCCTTCTACAGATCTAAGAAAGAGAGGTACCTATGGGGCGACTTGTCGGGAAAATATCTATCTAAAATGTTAAAAAACAAACCGAGGGTTAACTTTATCGAACGTATACAAACAGGTAAAGTCGGTAAGGTATACACAACTCCTGAAATCGCAAGAGTATTCCAAGAATATTATGGGAAGCTATACTCAATAACCCGAAGTGACCCTCCAGATAAAGCAAAAAGGCGATTAGATAATACTAAAAAACTATTAAAAGAATTAAGTCTAAAAAAAATACCAGCGGATAAAATTAGTTCCCTAGAAGGCCCCATTACAGAAGCGGAAATACAGGGAAAAGTCCAGGCCCTGACGGGCTGACGACCGCATACTATAAGAAGTTTAACGATATCCTGGTCCCCAAGATGTGTTCCTACATGAACGGTATTGGCACTAACTGGGAGATTCGCCGCGAGGCATTGGAGGCCGCAATAACGATAATTCACAAGGTAGGCAAGGATCCCTCTTTATGTTCCAGTTACAGACCCATTTCCCTACTGAACGCGGACGTAAAGTTGTTTGCTAAAATATTAGCCAGCAGAATGAAGGCTATCATGAAGGATCTGGTACACACCGATCAAGTGGGTTTTATCCCAGGTAGGGATAATAGCATTAGAACGCTCCTACTGATAGAGAAAATAAAAGAAAGGAAGTCCCCAGGTCTACTCTTATTAATAGACGCTGAAAAAGCGTTCGACAGAGTAGACTGGGGATTTCTCCAGAACACAGAGGTTTATGGGGTGGGACCTAAGATGTTGGGCTGGATAAATGCTCTTTACAATCACCCAACCGCAAGAGTTAAAGTAAACAGGACGGTATCGGGGCCATTCAAGATGTTTAACGGGACCCGACAGGGGTGCCCCCTGTCTCCCCTATTGTTTGTTTTATCTCTAGAACCATTGCTGGCGGGGATTAGAAATAATCCCGACATCATGGGGATAAAGATAGAAGAGGAGGAACATAAACTTGCGGCGTATGTTGACGATATTCTGCTCTACATAACGAACCCAATGATAACTCTCCCAAATTTATTAAAAACTCTTAAAGCATATGGGGACTTATCAAATTTTTAAATTAATCCCTTAAAATCAGAAATACTTAACATAAGCATCAAAGTACAGGATGAACGTAGATACAAACAAGACTTCCCATTTATTTGGAGGGATACCGAGTTAAAATATTTAACATCATCTGTTGAGTCAATCTACCAACATAATTACATTCCACTTTTGAATGAAATTAAAATGGATTTTAAAAAAATTGCATCATGACAGAAATCTATGTTAGGCAGAATAAACGGTTTTAAAATGCTAACCCTCCCCAAAATGTTATACACAATGCAAATGTTGCTGATCTGACTTCCGGAAGCCTACTTCAAAATATTAAAAAAGTTATTGGGCAGGTTTATTTGGTACAATAAAAAAATGTGCATTAGTATGGCAATTTTAACCAGAGATAAGGCACACGGTGGTCTGGGAGTACTGGACATTAACACATTATATGGCTATTCATATGGCACGGGTGGTCTATTGGGTAAAAACAAATAAAGAGAAAAGGTGGGTTAAATTAGAAAGCAGCATAAATAAGTTGTTATTAGGGAATGAGATCTGGATTCCGGTACATTTTAGACAGCAAAATGAGCACATGCACATGATCACACTGACATCAATGTCCATTTAGGATAGGGAGGGTACACAAAAAAGAAAAATGGAGATATAATTCCCCACTAATACCACTAAATGATACAAACTATTTTGCACCAGGGAAAGCGAATTTGTTTGGATATTGGATAAAAAAAAAAAGAGACGTACTAAAAGAATGAAAAATTTGCACTTATCAGGAACGAAGTATAAAAAAAGAAATATTTGACCTAAACATTTGGTCAGAGGTAAATCTGCTCCCATTCGTGCGTTTGTGCTCAGTGCCAGACAGAAGGGGCGGGATTTCATCAATCTATAACATTTTGATGGGGCTAAAAAATACGGGGCCACCTCTGTATATTAAAAAATGGGAAGAGGAGTTGGAAACAGGCGAAATTGAGATAGATGTTGGGAAAATATTAAAGATGACGCATATCACATCAACGAATTGTGGTTCGATAGAAATTTATTTCAAATGCCTAGCATGCTGGTATACAACTCCGGACATAGCACACCACTACCAAAAGGAAACCTCTAAATTTTTTTGTAGGGGCTGTGCGGAACCTGGAACTATGACACATCTATGGTGGACTTGCCCTAAAATCAAAGCATACTGGAATAAAGTGAGATTAGTAATAGAGGAAATTACAGGAACTAAAATACCAGCTGAGCCGTTGGTATGCTTGTTTCATGGGACAAAAATGTCTATCAAACAGTATATGAGAACCTTGCTCCCCCATTTCCTAAACGCAGCGAAAAGTTTAATTCCCAGACAGATCCCTACGGTAAGGGACTGGCTTTGTAAGATAAATGATATCTATTATACAGAACAGCTTAGGTTTATGGGGGAGGAAGGAGAAGGGAGATTTAAGCTGAAATGGCAAGATTGGGTAAAATATAAGCTGTCACAGAGATTTGCAGACAGGATGGTATAGAGCAGTAAGGGTATTAGGCAAAAGGGAGACATGACACATGATGGTTGGTTGGAGAGAAGAGGGCGGGTTGGGTGTGGGGGGGGGGGTGATTTGGGTTGGGGGTTTTCTTACAATCGAAAACATAGTATTTTTGTATTTATGTTTTTAGGGCTGTAACAGGCTATATATATATATATATATATATATATATATATATATATATATATATATATATATATATATATATATATATATATATATATATATATATATATATATATATATATATATATATATATATATATATATATATATATATATATATATACAGGGAGTGCAGAATTATTAGGCAAGTTGTATTTTTGAGGATTCATTTTATTATTGAACAACAACCATGTTCTCAATGAACCCAAAAAACTCATTAATATCAAAGCTGAATATTTTTGGAAGTAGTTTTTAGTTTGTTTTTAGTTTTAGCTATTTTAGGGGGATATCTGTGTGTGCAGGTGACTATTACTGTGCATAATTATTAGGCAACTTAACAAAAAAAAAATATACCCATTTCAATTATTTATTTTTACCAGTGAAACCAATATAAAATCTCAACATTCACAAATATACATTTCTGACATTCAAAAACAAAACAAAAACAAATCAGTGACCAATATAGCCACCTTTCTTTGCAAGGACACTCAAAAGCCTGCCATCCATGGATTCTGTCAGTGTTTTGATCTGTTCACCATCAACATTGCTTGCAGCAGCAACCGCAGCCTCCCAGACACTGTTCAGAGAGGTGTACTGTTTTCCCTCCTTGTAAATCTCACATTTGATGATGGACCACAGGTTCTCAATGGGGTTCAGATCAGGTGAACAAGGAGGCCATGTCATTAAATTTTCTTCTTTTATACCCTTTCTTGCCAGCCACGCTGTGGAGTACTTGGACGCGTGTGATGGAGCATTGTCCTGCATGAAAATCATGTTTTTCTTGAAGGATGCAGACTTCTTCCTGTACCACTGCTTGAAGAAGGTGTCTTCCAGAAACTGGCAGTAGGACTGGGAGTTGAGCTTGACTCCATCCTCAACCCGAAAAGGCCCCACAAGCTCATCTTTGATGATACCAGCCCAAACCAGTACTCCACCTCCACCTTGCTGGCGTCTGAGTCGGACTGGAGCTCTCTGCCCTTTACCAATCCAGCCACGGGCCCATCCATCTGGCCCATCAAGACTCACTCTCATTTCATCAGTCCATAAAACCTTAGAAAAATCAGTCTTGAGATATTTCTTGGCCCAGTCTTGACGTTTCAGCTTGTGTGTCTTGTTCAGTGGTGGTCGTCTTTCAGCCTTTCTTACCTTGGCCATGTCTCTGAGTATTGCACACCTTGTCCCAACAGGGAACCTGAGAATGCAGCTGGTGGTTCCGCCAGCTGACCATAGAGCTAATTAATATAATAATAAATAAACAATAACATATAAACTCAATAACACCACGTGACAAGTGATATAAAGTCCAAAAAAAAATGATGAACAAATTTGATGAGAAAATTCCTTATTCTGTGAACCTTCCACCTCACCACCGTGCTGTGATAACTCCCCTCTGAAAAACGCACTCACCAGACAGATTTGCCTTTCACTCTCGTGTTAGGCTAAATCACTTGTGTATGATCCCACAAATGGATAAACGAATCTCAGCTGGACCACCGTGAAAATCCCTCAATAATGTACATGAAAACAAAAGAAGTGCTCCAATAGTGTGTAGCGCTCACCCCCGAAGGAGCCGCTGGTTATAGATTGGGTGGCATGTTACCTCTGTGACTCCGCCGTCTAGGGTAGTTGATGAGAGCTGAAGTAATGGAATGTCCACACAGCAGGTGTCTTTATCTTGTGCTTTTATTTACCCAACAAGGTAAAACAGTAAAACTTGAGGTAGAGAGTAAAGATGTATGAGGAGAAGAAACAGCAGATTCAGGCATAACGATACAGAAACAGTCCTGCTTCCAACAACACTTTGCTTTCGTCGCCACTCCAGCCGGAGTGGGTATAGTGTACCTGGACAGGCCTCTCACACCGACCTGGCAGCCTGAGTATCACTCGGAACCTTGAGGGAAAAGATCCACAGACCCTCCCTAGAACTTAGATCATGGAGACAATCCTCCTTGGTAGTATTAGTGCCTGGATCAGCTTCAGGTAGTTTTCAGTTAGGTTACCGGCTGACAGGTGGCTAACATCCAACCGTTCAGTGTCCCGTTACCTTGATCCCTGATGGATTGTCGAGGCCCTGTTGGATCGCCAGCCTCTCTTGGCTCTCCTCAGGCGGACTCCCCACTGAACAGCTATCTTGCTTCGGATCTTCTCAGAATTCGGGGCCCAGTCGATTACTGGGGCCCCGCCACAGCTCTAAATGTTCTGGGCCAACATGGTCCTGGAACCAGGAACACCGCGTGGCACGCGCACCCCGGCCTGGTAGGCCATCTCGCCGGGGAGCCGTGATGTGTGTCACCCTGAAGGTGGGTGCCACACCGGAAGAAGAACCCCGCCTCAATGGCGTCTGTTTCAGAAGTACCCTCCCCCAGCATGCCCCGCGAGAGAAACTCCCTCCTGATTGGCTGCTGGCAAGAGGCACCCAAGCCTCGACTCCACTGGCACCACCTGTCGCCCGGGGTGGTATAACACCCCGACAACAACAGCATGAGCCCACAGTACAGCCTTGCTGAAACAGAGACCCTTTTAGAATTACAATTGAGATCAGAGTCAAATTATACTCTGACTATCCCTTAAATTTTGTCAGCACCGGTACTTAGAAGTACCCCGGCGCTACAAGTGTAAAATTGTACCACCAGTTTATTTCAAAATCACAGCAACACTTCATTCATTAAACTCGCATGTAAAAAATTAAAAGTCAGCTTCAAACAAATCACAGCAAACATCAGTGTTTAGTTGACTCTGCAGTGCTAGGCGGTCACGGCGGACCTGAGGTGTGTGCTCAGTTGGTATAGGCTCACCACACTCCATATCCCTGGCTTCCAGTAACGGAAAGTTGTCTATACAGCAGCGGCGTCTCTAGTCAGTGAAGCTAGTAAAACTGTAGCCACGTTCCTGACATGTTTCGCAGTAAATGCTTAGTCATGCTGAGCCGGGAATCTGGAGTGTGGTGAGCCTATACCAACTGAGCACACACTTCAGGTCCGCCGTGACCGCCTAGCACTGCAGAGCCAACTAAACACTGATGTTTGCTGTGATTTGTTTGAAGCTGATTTTTTATTTTTTACATGCGAGTTTAATGAATGAAGTGTTGCTGTGATTTTTAATTAAACTGGTGGTACAATTTGACACTATTGGAGCACTTCTTTTGTTTTCATGTACACTATTGAGGGATTATCATGGTCCAGCTGAGATTCGTTTATCCCACAGATCATACACAAGTGATTTAGCCTAACACGAGAGTGAAAGGAAAATCCGTCTGGTGAGTGCGTTTTTCAGAGGGGAGTTATCACAGCACGGTGGTGAGGTGGAAGGTTCACAGACTAAGGAATTTTCTCATCGAATTTGTCCATCAATTTTTTATGGACTTTATGGTGTACGTTTATCAAACAGAGAAAAGCTGAGATCCTGATGATCACGGGTGATCTCTCAGGTGTACCAGTTTATGAAGCTGAGATGAGGAGTGGAGAACATGTTTTTCACTTCTCATCACAAGACACACCCTTCTGTCATTCACTTTTACACAGATGACCAGTTTTATGAAGGTGAGATCTGAGGATCTCACTGGCTATCTCCGTAAAATATCTCCTCCCAGATTCTCCAGCTCAGAGGTTGAGAATATGGGTGAGAAGCTGCTGTGATGTGAAGGAGGTTTCTTTCCTCCTATTATCAGCAAAAGCAAGCTTTAAGATTGATATAAATAATAACTATATATGTTTATGTATATAGGTGATTATATATATATATATATATGTATTTTCTTTTAGGACCCATTCACATCTGAGCAATGCAGAATTGTTGGCAGAATTGTGCAATTCTTTCCACAATTCCAAATTGCTCTAAAATTCTGTCAAAATACGCAATGCGTTTTTGGGTGCCATTCATTGTTAATGGCACCCCAAATGCAGTTAACAAACATGCATTTTGCCACAACTTTGTGCAAAAAAAAAATGTGTTTTTCCCCACAACTTTTGTAAAAATATAAAATATTCCATGGACTCGACATGCTTCTCAGCAAATAGCTTGGGGTGTCTACTTTTCAAAATGGGGTCATTTGGGGGGGTTTTGAACTGTCCTTGCATTTTATGCACAACATTTAGAAGCTTATGTCACACATAACCCACTCTTCCTACCACTTGAAGACAAAGCCCTTTCTGACACTTTTTGTTTACATCAAAATATATATTTTTTTGCAAGCAAATTACGTTGAACCCCCAAACGTTATATATTTTTTTTAAAGCAAAGACCCTACAGATTAAAATGTTTTTTTTCCACACATTATTTGCGCAGCATTTTTTCAAACACATTTTTTGGGGAAAAAACACTTCTTTTTTTTAATGCACTAAAACACACTATATTGTCCAAATGTTTGATGAAATAAAAAAGATGGTCTTAGGCCGAGTACATAGATACCAAACACGACATGCTTTAAAATGACGACAAATTACATACATTTTTAAAAGCCTTTAAAAGTTCTACTGCTAAAATTACTGCCCTCGATCTCACCTTCACGGTGATACCTCGCATGCATGGTGCAATTGCTGTATACATATGACGCCAGACCAACGCCTGCACAGGGGTGCTTTTTTTTTTAATTATTATTTATTTAGCAGGGGTGCTTTTTTTTTTTAACTGTTTCTTAATTGTTTTTTTTATTTTTATTGTTATCTCAGGGAATGTAAATATGCCCTATGATGGCAATAGGTAGTGACAGGCACTCTTTTTTTTTTTTTCTTTGAAAAAATTGGGATCTTTTAGACTCTTGGCTTCCAGTTTCTTAGGCTGTAGAGATGATTGGAGCCGTTCTGGTCTCTGATCAGCTCTATGGTCAGCTGGCGGAACCACTGGCTGCATTCTCAGGTTGCCTGTTGGGACAGGAGAGCCAAGGCAATTCCATTCCACTGCTTGTAAAAGCAGTTTAGAGGCTAGATAATCACTAGGATTGCTTTTACATGGAAGCCGATCACTGGCTGAAAATAATGATACCAAGATGATACCTAAACCCGCAGGCATCATTCTGGTATAACCATTTTAAAGTCCAGCAACATACCAGTACATTGCTGGTCCTTGTTGGGCATATATTGTATATTTTTTTTTCATGCAGCCTTTTGGCTGAACGAAAAACAGAGATTGATCGGTGGGGTGGGTATGCCCACCATTAGAATACCTCCCTTCATCCACCCACTTCTAATGATGGGCATACATGCACCATTTATATATGCTGAAGTATGGGGGCATCCTCCTACAAAAGTTAGGAGCAAATCGCTCCTCTGCCCCTGCTGCCCCCATGCTTCGGCATATATGCAATTTTTTTTAACTGTGGTGGTGAAATCACCTCCTACAGCATTGGAGTCATGGCTTTATGTATCGTGGGAGCAAACGCTGTTGCTGTCGAGATGAATAAATCTGCGCTGCAGCTGAATGGCGTACCTGAAAACAATAAAACACAGTAAACAGTAAAGTATATAAAAATTACATACCTGAAAAGCAAACCTGATAAAACATAATTACAATAAAACATTGCAGAATATAATGCAGTAAAAAAGAGCAGAACAATAGAGAGATAATGAAGAGAGAGAGAGAGAGAGAGAACACTAAAACGACAACTATTATTTATTTATTTTACTTTTTTTTTTTTTAACTGTAACGGTTCGGTTCCAGGTTCGGGTCTCTCAAAATGCAATGGCATCTTGGGAGACCCTGCGTAAGTGTGTCCTATTCTGTGAAATGCTGTACCCTATGCTCATACTGCACTAGTGTATGGTAGCGTTCAAAACATTCACCAATACAAAGACCAGAATTGTCAGGACAGCGTGGACAATAAATACAGGTGTCACTCAAAAAACTGCGCTTTCTACAGACACAACGTTTTCTTTGGGGGTCTCGTTGAGTAGGGGTACTAGGGAGGATATACGGAAAATGCCTCTCATGCAGCTGGTTTACTGCATTTAGTTGGGGTTGGTGAGGTGAAGCACTGCCTGGATACAGGAGGGCTCGGACAATATGTTACTGCAGTGCTGGATGTACGACCAGGGTGTACTAGGCCGCTGGTGCTTGCCAGTTCACCAGAAGGATGAGCAGCACTAGTACTTCACTGCTCCATACGAGAGCCCTGCGGTTCTTGCACCTCAACAACAGCAGAAGAAGACGGGTACGCCTGACCTTGGCAGGGACCTCAACTTCGTCGTCTGTGCTATCTGTCATGGAGCCGTTGTCATCTACGGGATCGTATTCTGAGCCTGAATCTGACAGATGAGTGACTTCCTCTTCACTATCTGTCATGCTCAGAAACGTGTAGGCCTCTTCACTAGTGTACCTTTGATTTGCCATTTTGGGCTCTAAATTTACTGGTACAACTAGTAAGATTCACAGGGAAAAAAAGCACCTGACTGTCAGCAACTGTATAAAACGCTACCAAAAAACGCTTGCAGGGTTCAGGCCTGACTCTGCGAATGCTGCAGTTGTGTTTTGTAAGTGACAGTGATCGATCGATACAGCACTTGGGTGGGCTTGACTGGGCGGAGGAGCAAAACGCAGGTGCTAGCAGGTATCTGGGCTGATCCTGCTAACACTGCGTTGTTGGGGACCCTAAACTGATGGGGACGCTAGTGTAGATGAGATATAGATCTGTTTAGATACTATAACACTAAGGGAAGTGTATGCTGCATGCATGGGTGTTAGCGCTACTGGCACTAATCTGACGCTGTCTGGGGCGACACAGACCCTTACTGGCCCTAGAACCACCCGCCAGGCGATCAGGGGGTTAAAACATTATTAGGTAATAAACGTCGGGTGCCCTGACTCTATAAAAACAAACTAACCAGCGTTGCCCGTAACACTTATACAGTGATCACTGGTGAAAGGGTTAACTAGTGGGCAATTAGGGGGTTCAAAACCTTTATTGGGTAATATATGGGGGTAACTTATGCTATAAAAACCTGACGGTGAACCTAAATAACTAACAGGCTAACTAGCGTCACCAGTGACACTAATACGTTGATCATAAAAAAGATCGCTTAGTGACATTGGGGACAGGGGACGAAAGGGTTACCTGGGGGGCAATCAAGGGGTTAAACCTTTATTAGGGGGGTGCCCTCCACCTAAAGGGGCCTGCCATTAACTGCCCTAACACTTTTTACAGTCACAAATGACACCAAATGCAGTGATCAGTAAAACAATGACCACAGCAAACGGTGACACTGTGACTGGTCATGCAGGGGGTAACCGGGGGGTGATTGGGGGGTGAAAAGTGTGCCTTTTGTGTACTAGTGTCAGTGTACTGTTGTTGCAACTTACTGTGAGATGTCTTCTCTCCTTCGCGCCAGACCAAATGACTGACACGATTGTTTACAATTACAGAAGCAGAGTAAGCATTCCATTTACCTGAGCCCCAAATCTCCATGGGCACGATCCCGCCTCGTTCTCTCAATCTCTGAACTGCTCCGCATTGGATTATTGATAGCAGCGCAGCCATTGGCTCCTGCTGCTGTCAATCCAATCAATGACATGGCGCGCCAGGGGGCGGGGTGAGTGATACAATCGGGAGTGCGCCTGCAAGTTAACCCCCTTGGGAGAACGCTTCCCAGAGGGGGGGTTATCTCTTGCGGGTTGGAGCCGAGAAAAAAGACGAGGATTGGGGCCAATCAAAACATGCAAAACGAACTGCACAGTGAAGGTACGTATGGTATGTTTGTTATTTAAAAAAAATCGGGGGCGTGGCCTGTAGTGTCATGGCATAGGACATTAGGGAACTACCGGCCAAATATCCTAAATCTCACATCCTATGATCCTGTTCACAGCCAGAGACCTGAGAACACCTGCCGCCACACCAGGAACCTGCCGGGAACATGTCCCTACCGAAAAATAAACCGGCTGCAAAACTCGAGCAATATCGCTGCCAAGAGAAAGACTCCCTGGGACAAGATGGTGGCGCCGAGCAGGGAGAGGAGACGTCCCTAGGGACTGACACAGGGAAGGTGCTGGAGGCAAGCACCACATGTCAGAAAGCAGTCACTGCTTGCCAGACAACTCTTACAACTCGGATCGAGAAGGTGAAGGTAGATATCTCCTTGGTGAGACAGGATTTCCAGAAAGTGAGGGAGAGAGTTACTGAGGCAGAGACCCGACTGAGCACCTTGGGGAAAGGACTCCCCCCTTCAGAATTCCACAGATGCCATGCAGCTGCAGGTGAATCGGCTCCTGCAGATGCAGAATGATATTGAGAACAGACTCAGACGCTGTAACCTCAAATTCATTGGCCTCACAGAGGGGATGGAAGGGGGAGACCCCCTACGTTTCTTGAGAAGCTGCTATGTGATCCATATGGCAAAGAAGCATTCTCCCCTACATTTGTTGTTGAACATGCACACCGTATGTCGGGTAAGCCACTACCAGCCAGGGCACCATCCCCCCCTCAATTTCAGAGACACAATCCTTTGCCTCAGCAGAGAGAAAGGCAATATTCCCTTTGGAAACAAGAGGGTTGCTGTCTTTCCGGACTTCTCAACAGAAGTGCAGTGCAGGCACAAAACCTTTGCTGAAGTCAAACGGTGCCTCCGCATTAAAAATGTGAAATATACCATGCTCTTCCCAGCTCGTCTTCATGTAGAAGGGGAGGATAGAGCTAATTTCTTTTAGGATCCTAAAGCAGCTATTGCGTGGCTTGAACAGAGGGAAGCGCACAGATAAGTAACCATGTGATGTCTCCTTTACCTCACTTCTCTTTTCACCCATTTTTTTTTTGTGAGGCGTTACAGGCTGCTCAATGCCATTGACTTTCACTTTCTACTACCCTGCAGTCTGGAGGTGCTGGGCAATACACCTGCTTTTTGCCTGGGTTGGCCATAGATATACACACTCGCACAGACCCACCATGCTTGTTACTAGAGGCCCCTGCAGCCGCATGCCCAACACCCTCCTTCTCAGTTGTTTCCCCCCCCTTTTTTAGGAACGGCCATTTGTTTTATATACCCACCTTAGGGTCAGACTTTCTACTATACCAATTCACAACTAGTTGTTCATTTTTCTTCTCCAGCGGAGGAAGACATTCCACTTGTAAGCTCACTATGTGAAGTGAGCAGAGTCCTGTAATGTGTTATGTTATGCAGCAAAGTTTCGCTTCACTTATCAAGGTTTGCAAACTGAGCTGGCATGAACTAAACACTGCTGTGCTATGTTTTACCCTTATTAGTATTGCTAAAATATCAAATGCATCAGCCTCAGTGGCTATCTTACAGTATGTTTTTTGCTGAACCTTTGCATTTCCTTCACAGGTTGGACAATGTTTATGCCATGTTGGCTGTTAGAGGTAAATGCCTGCACTAGTTGGGGACAGTGCAAGGCGGGGTGGGGGGTTTGTGTTTTCTATTGCTACGAGACGTGATTTTTTGCTATGTTCAAATTTGTTTTTCCTGTTACCATGATGGTTCTACTATTCCCCTCTCGAGAATGCACGCCTTTATACCAGTCACTTGGGGTGGTCTGAATCCTGGAGCCTTACATTATACCTGTATCACCCTATGGCCACCTTGAAATTCCTCACGTGGAATGTATGTGGTGCGAGAGATCCAGTTAAAAGGTCAGCCGTTTTCACACTGCTCAAGAAGCAAAGATCCTGGTGGAGACCCACGCTGAAGGCCCTGTACAGAGGGCACATAAACGTCCATGGATAGGATGGGCTTACCACTCCGTCCACACCACGCACTCTAGGGGGGGTTTTGGTCCTTATTGCTAAGGCCACGCACTTTGAGCTCCAGGATTCAGAGATTGACCCGATGGGTAGATATGTTTTTTTTTAAGGCTAAGTTACATGGGGATCTGATACTCTTGTTGGCATTTTATGTTCCACCACCGTTCCTATCCACTGTCCTGTCCGATGGGTTTAACTTTATGGCTCTACACCCTAATGTGCCAGCGGTGTGGCTGGGTGATTTTAATAATGTATTAGACCCAACCATAGATAGAATGAGTTGGTCCACACCTTCATTGACACCATCCCACCCAACAATATTTGCCAGGCTTCTGATGAACTTTAACCTTGTGGACACCTGGAGGTCCAGGGACCCTATATCTAGGGCCTATTCCTGCTTCTCCACGTCTGACTATTCTATATCCCGTATAGATCTCATACTCGTTTCTAAATCGCTTCTTCCCAGGCTAACAGACATGGGATTTTCCCCTAGGTCGCTCTCTGACCACTGTCCCTATTGGGCCAAGTTTTCTCTGCCACACAACCATCCACCAGTCATGTACATAGTTACATAGTTAGTCAGGTTGAAAAAAGACACAAGTCCATCCAGTTCAACCACAAAAAATAAACAAACAAAATAAAAAACACAGTACAATCCCATATACCCAACTCCATACCCACAGTTGATCCAGAGGAAGGCAAAAAACCCCAGCAGAGCATGATCCAATTTGCTACAGCAGGGGAAAAAATTCCTTCCTGATCCCCCGAGAGGCAATCGGATTTACCCTGGATCAACTCTACCTACAAATCTTAGTACTCAATTATTTTATGTACATGTAGGAAAGTATCCAGGCCTTTCTTAACCACTTGACACCCGCACGCCGTCATATGACGTCCAAAACGGGGACCTGTTATCCTGGGTGGACGTCATATGACGTGATGGGCTTTGCGGGGGGATATCTCAATGATGCCTGCACCCGGAGGCATCATTGAGATATAATTTTTTAGCAGCGGCGATCCTGCGCACCGTAAGAACGATCATAGCGGCGGTTCCGCCGCTAGATCGTTCTTACAGGCGGCGGGAGGGGACATCCCCCCCTCCCGCCGCCATCCGGTGCTTCTCCGGGCTCTCCCGTCCCACCGGGGGCCCGGAGAGATGATCGCCGTCCGCCGGATGTTTGCCATAGAGAAGACTGGTGACCATCTGGTCACCAGTTATCTCTATGACCGTCGGAAGCCCGGGCGCGATGTGATGACGTCACGCCCGGGTCCCCGTAAGTAAACAAACCGCAATTGCGGCTAGTTTGAATGAGATCTGTGAATTTTTTTCACGATCTCATTCTTTCCAGCCTGGAGGAGAGATGTGGGGTCTTATTGACCCCGCATCTCTCCATAAAGAGGACCTGTCATACACATTCCTATTACAAGCGATGTTTACATTCCTTGTAATAGGAATAAAAGCGATTGAAAAAAAAAAAGTTGTAAAAAAAAGTGTAAAAAATAAAGAAATAAGTAAAATAAAAAATAATAATAAAAAAAATAAAATGCCCCTGTCCCCGGTAGCTCGCGCCCAGAAGCGTACGCACACGTAAGTCCCGCCCACGTATGTAAACGTCGTTCAAACCACACATGTGAGGTGTCGCCGCGTGCGTTAGAGCGTGTGCAACAATTCTAGCACTAGACCTCCTCTATAACTCTAAACTGGCAACCTGTAAAAATTTTAAAGTGTCGCCTATGGAGATTTTTAAGTAACGAAGTTTGGCGCCATTCCATGAGTGTACGCAATTTTAAAGCGTGACATGTTAGGTATCTAGTTACTCGTCGTAACATCATCTTTCATATTTTACCAAAAAATTGGGCTAACGTTACTGTTTTGTTATTTTTTAATTTATGAAACCATTTCTTTTACAAAAAAAAGCCGTTTGAGAAATTATTGCGCAAATACGGTGCAAGATAAAAAGTTGCAATGACCGCCATTTTATTCCCTATGGTGTCTGCTAAAAAAACATATATAATGTTTGGGGGTTCTGAGTAATTTTCTAGCAAAAGAATGAGGATTTGTACATGTAGGAAAGAAGTGCCAGAATAGGCCCGGGAAGGAGGTGGGTTTTAAAGCCCGGTATTGAAGTGGTTAAAGCAATCTACTGAGCTGGCCAGAACCACCTCTGGAGGGAGTCTGTTCCACATTTTCACAGCTCTTACTGTGAAGAAACCTTTCCGTATTTAAAGGTGAAATCTCTTTTCCTCTAGACGTAAAGAGTGCCCCCTTGTCCTCAGTGTTGACCGTAAAGTGAATAACTCAACACCAAGTCCACTGTATGGACCTCTTTCTGGTTGACATTGTTCCCAGAGGATGATGATCTTACAGCTGACTGTGAGCAATATTTCATGACTAATGGGGACTACACACCAACACAGGTTGTTTGGGACACGTTTAAAAAAACATGCTCACATGACACTTACCGCACACATTAATAGATTAAAACAAACCTCTGAGGCAGCTATGCATAGAGAGATGGATAACCTGCTAACGGCAGAGAGGGCGTTCTTGGACGATCCTACTGCCGACAGGGCTAACGACCTTTAAACTATGTTCCAGGACAATTGATCAGATGAAAAATCTAGGCGTAAACTCTTCTTCCACAGACATAGGTCGTTTGAACATGGGGAGAGGGCCGGGAAGCTGTTGGCCTACCTTGTGCATTGCGAGGAGAGGCCTTCTGTAGTGATTTCTCTCTGCTCCCCTGGCAATGTACTTGTGACGGAGCCTAGCCGAGTGACATACATTTTTAGGGACTTCTTTACCACTTTATATGCCACCTTAGCCTCGAATGACACCTCCTTGATGGACTCATTCCTTGTTGAACTACCGATTCCTCGTCGTCAGAAGACCAGGCTGGGGAGTTAGAGGCACTATTGACAATTGATGAAATTTCTAGAGCTTTAGCAGAATTCCCCAGGTCTAAAACTCCAGGCTCCGATGGTCTACCTGTAGATTTCTACTCCACATACTCAGAACTACTTGTCCCCAGGTTACTCTCGCTTTACAACTCCATATTTGAGAACTCTAAACTGCCAGCCTTCATGAGGGAAACAACAATAGTGTTAATTCCCAAACCAGGCAAGGATCCACATCTCCCAGAATGATATCACACCATTTCCTTGCTACAGGTGGATGTCAAGATATTTGCATAAGTGCTTGCCATCCGCCTCAACAAGGTCATCTTGTCATTGGTGCATGGGGATCAGGTGTGCTTTATGCCGGGCAAAAACACGTCTTTTAATCTCAGGAGACTGTTCATTAACCTCCAGACTGCTCATGACAATCCATGGTCAAGGGTAATTGTAGCCGTGGATACTGCCAAGGCATTCGACTTGGTCGAATTAAGATACCCATGGGCCTGCCTGGGCAAGTTTGGTCTAAGTCCCAAATTCATAAAGTGGGTCCAGCTTCTTTATCAGGCTCTGGTGGCAAGGGTTCTGGCTAACGGATCCCTCTGAGCAGTTTCCTCTTTCCAGGGGTACAAGACAAGGGTGTCCTCTGTCGCCGCTGCTGTACGCACTGGCGGCAGAGCCACTCGCAATAGCTAAACGTACACATCCAGGGATTGTGGGACTCAGTAGGGGGAAGGTCACGGAAAAAA
Organism: Rana temporaria; assembly: GCF_905171775.1. Taxonomy (NCBI): domain Eukaryota; kingdom Metazoa; phylum Chordata; class Amphibia; order Anura; family Ranidae; genus Rana; species Rana temporaria. The sequence goes on from NC_053501.1 coordinate 80,127,155, forward strand.
TCAGCACCTACGCGGACGACACCTTACTGTACTTGGATGACTCGGGCGACTCCCTACCACTGGCTTTAGCCTTAATAAAACGTGTTGGCGCATTCTCAGGCCTCCGGATCAATTGGGACAAATCCAAGATACTTCCCCTTGACAGCTTCCCACCACCCAGGGACAGAGCCATGCTTCCCATACAGAGGGTAGTTGCCATCAAATACCTGGGAATACGGACCACACGGGACCCAGCGGACTACGTCTCGCTTAATGTAGCATCACTTTACGTAATGCTCAAGCAGAAGACACAGGTGTGGACCCGCCTCTCATTTGGAGTGATGGGCTGCATAAATCTCATAAAGATGGTCCTGCTGCCAAAAATCGTATACATGATCTGGCATTCTCCGGTGTACTTGGTGCTTAGGCATTTCAAATTAATGGAAACAATCCTAAAAACGTTTGTGTGGGGCAACAACAGGCATAAACTCCCATGGCATAAACTGAAAAACCCTACTGATCTCACTGGAACGTCCCTGCCTGACTTTTTTTTGATCCAAAACAAAGTTTTATTGAAGCACCAAAAGAAATTTACATACATCGAGAGTACTTCCAATCCTAAATCAATAGACAGCAATCCATTACACATTTCAGTTGTGGTAAACCTTCGCAATATATCAATCACTAACATGACAAAATCCATTCCCATCCCGTCCCTGCCTCCCCCCCTCCACATACATGCTTCTCCCGTCTCTAGTCCCGAACACATTGACAGTATAGGAATCAAGTTGGAGTGCTCAAACCGAGTATCCTACCTGTGACCAGGTCCACCGGTGCCAAGCCCGGTACATCTAGCCACCTGCCCCATAGCTTCTCGAACTTCTGGGAGCAACCTCTATGTTGGTATATCACTTTCTCTTTGCGCAGCATTTCCCCCATTAGGTTGATCCATTCCCTCATGCTGGGGGGCTCCTCCGCTATCCAATGAGTCATTATAAGTTTGCGGGCCAGAAACAGGGACCTAATGACCGCGACTCTGGTGCTCTCCTCCCACTCCAGTTCCTCCAGTATAAGTAGCAGGCAGTGTTTTGGGTCAACAGGCAGCGTTATCAGGAACACCCTGTTAATGGTGTCCACTACGCCCACCCAGTACGGGTGAAGCTTCGGGCATCTCCACAGTAGGTGAATCAAGTCCCCATGGTCTCTCTTGCACCTGGTGCACAGCGGGGTGGGTCGTAACCCCATAGCAAACAGTCTGTGGGGGGTGTAGTACACTCTCAGTAGTAGGTATAGTTGCGATACTTTATGGGATACATTCAGGGAGCAGATTGGCACCGCCTGTAGCGCCTCATCCCACTGTTCACCATCCATCGGGCCCAGGTCCCCCTCCCACTTGGCCCTCACTCTCAGTGGGTGTTTGGTCATGAAACTGTGTAAGAGCATGTTATAGCATTGCGATATAAACCCCTTGGTAGAGGTCGCCCCTGCAATCAAATTGAACAGAGGGGTAGGGGAGGGAAGCCACTCCGTAGCTTCGCCCTGGGCCCGCACTGCATGTCTAAGTTGCATGTAATAGAACTGCATCGACATTGGTAGTTGAAAAAGCTCCTTTAGAGTTTCAAATGAGAGTAGTTTCCCGTTCCGAAATATCTGCCCCAGGCGGGTTATCCCATATCTTTTCCAAAGTGCCCCATGCTGTAACTTTGCTAGCTCAGGGTATGAGTCATTCGACCAGATGGGGCTATATTCCGTGAACCCTGTTACTCCCTACAAGTACCTAGCTTTGTTCCACACTTTTTGCATAAGGTTGTAGGTAGGGTATTGTTTGTTTGGCTTCCCAAAGGCTAACGCTTCCAGGGCAGGTGCCACCGACTCCCTCCCAACTGTATGGAGCATCACCATCTCAGAGGAGCTTCCTCCCTCCCCCTCCCTCCTCTCCCCAGTGCGAACCTCACCCACCAGCTGCTGCAGCTGAGCGGCTGTATAGTATAGCCAGGGACTAGGAAGGGCAAGCGTGTGGGGGAGTCTCCAATAATGTGTAAGAAACAATTAGCGGGTAGCAATTTGGTGCCTCTTTTTCTATAAATGTTAACACGTTGAAGTAAGGGTTGCTTTTTATCCCACTGTATGCATATCTACGATGTAATCTGTTTTTTCTTAGGGTTGTATACTAGGGGATTAGTGTAGAGGGGAGGTACCACATTGTCAAGGAGGGGGGGGAGAGGGGCTCGGTTACTACTTGTTTCTCTTTCAGGCTTGCTGGTTGTTTTGATGTTGCTTTTGGGGAGAGAGAGGGAGGAGGAGATACGTGTCTGTGTGTGTCTGCAGGATGAGTGAGAGGGAGTTTAGAGAGGTCACTAGACAAGTCCTCAAAAGGTGCCCAGTAGGGCGGGGTAGGAAGGGGATGGGAGGTAGGGGAGGGCGGGTACGGGAAGGGTTAAAGGGAGGGGTCAGGGAGCGTATAATACTCAAATCAAGAGCAGTGCTGTTACTAAGGGTGGAAACAGGAGGAGAGAGTGAGGGGAGGCCAATGGGCGACGAGGCTCATCTAGAGAGGAGCGGGATGGCCATATACCTATGCTGCAGGATTAAGGTCGAGCACCCTACTACTATGTTAATTTGTTTAGATGCAGGATAGGCTACTGGCCATCACCTCTTGGAATGTACGAGGAATGGGGGACCCAACCAAGAGATCATCAGTCATGTCACTCCTGGAGGATAGCATGCCGGGAGTGATATGTCTGCAAGAGACACATTTGACTAAGGACTCAGTTTCACTACTGAATAGCCGTAAACTTCAATTCCAGTTTCACTCGGTCCATTCCTCCTTTTCAAGGGGGGTGAGTATATTGGTGGGGAGGGGTGTGACGTTTTCTTGTATCGAGTCTCAGATAGATGACCAGGGTCGTTATATATTTCTTTCCTGCCTAATTGAGAACAGCCCATATGTTTTGGCCAATATGTATATCCCCCCTCCATTTAAGCTAGATGTGTTACACAAGCTCCTTGAGTTTACACTTGACAGAACAAATGTTCCTGTGATAGCGGTAGGGGATTACAATGAGGTCTTGGACAGAAGTCTGGATAGATTTCCTCCTGGAAAGAAAACTGGGGAGGGGCGACTAGCTGGATTTCTGGAGGAAATAGGGATGCGGGACATATGGAGAACTTATTTTCCGCTGGACCGCCAATATTCATGTTACTCCAGTTCCCATCATACACTCTCCAGAATAGATTTGGCTGTGGGTAGCGAGGATGTAATACCCCGGGTAAATAGAATATATTATGGCCCCAGAGGGATTTCGGACCACTCCCCTCTGGTGCTAATAATAAAGACTGGAATTAAACTCTCCCGCAAAGAATGGAAATTTAACCCAGGATGGCTGGAGTTGATTGGTGACGTAGGAACCGTGGAGGCTAAACTAAAAGAGTACATACATATTAATACAGGTTCCGCACCGACAGGAATAGTTTGGGATTTTCTGAAAGCCTTTATGCGAGGCCTACTAATTCAGCAGGTTGCCAGGGTCAAAAGAGATGGGAGAGAGCAGGAGGGCAAGTTGGCTCGCGAGTCCACTCAAGCAGAGCTGAGATTTATAGAACAGCCCAATCCAGCCATGCGGGAAGCATGGCTGACAAAACAGTTAGAGTATAGAACAGCCACTCTGAGAAGCGCCGAGAACAAGCGAACTCTACAAAAGCAGTCCCAGTTTGGCGAGGGAGAGAAGGTAGGGAGGATTTTATCACTCCTGAGTAGAACTAACTCCCCCCCGTCAAACATCCTAGCTATAAGGACAACAGCGGGAGAAATCTCTATGGATGGCCAAGAGATCCTACAAACGTTTTGCGAATACTACAAGGAATTGTATAGATCTAAAGGGGGGGCTGGGAGCGAAGCTATGCAAATTTTTTTTCAGAAAATAGAAGTGCCCACTCTCCCTGACGAGGACAGACAGGCCCTAGAAGCACCAATCCCTTTAAGCGAAATCCAACAAGCTGTAACTGAGATGCCAAATCAGAAATCCCCTGGCCCAGATGGGTTACCTATCGAGGTATATAAGAAATTCAGCGAGATTTTGCTTCCAGAGTTGTTGAAGGCTTTGGAGGGGGCGGAAAATGGAGGTACACTTCCCCATTCAATGTCGGAAGCAACGATCATAGTAATTCATAAGGAGGGGAAAGAAAAACTGATGCCCTCATCCTACCGCCCAATTTCTTTGTTAACCACCGATGTTAAGATCCTAGCTAAAATTCTCGCAACACGCCTAAACAGATTTATTAGTAGCCTCATCCACCCAGACCAATCAGGGTTCATACCAGGCAGGGCAACAACTACCAATATAAGAAGAACTTTCTTAAATATACAAATACCAACGGATAATGAAAGACCTAGAGCAGTGCTATCTCTTGATGCCGCTAAGGCATTCGATAGCTTGGAATGGAGCTACTTATGGGAAGTACTAGAGAAATTTGGCATCGGACCTCGCTACATAGGATGGGTTAAATTGCTATACAGCGAGCCAAGAGCCAAAATCAAAATCAATAACGAGACGTAGGAAGTTTTCCAGTTAGAACGAGGGACGAGGCAGGGGTGTCCTCTGTCCCCCCTTCTGTTCGCCCTCACTATGGAACCTCTTGCAATAATGGCCAGGGCGAGGGCGGACATAGCGGGGTTCAGGAGACACCAAGGAGAAGACAAGATTGCATTATTTGCAGATGATATCTTGTTTTTCCTGGGGGATGTTGAGTCCACTCTAGATAAGGTGATGCAATTGGTAGGTGACTTTGGTAATTTCTCAGGTTTGACAATTAACTGGGAAAAATCTGCCCTCCTGCCACTGGATTCAGCCGATTTCCAGCTCTTGCCAGGCACCTCCCGTTTAAGCGTGGTCACAAAATTCAAATACTTAGGGATTTGGATAACGAAAGATGTCACCCAATATGCGAACTTAAATCTCGCCCCATTGCTATTAAAGTGGAAAAATAAATGTGATATCTGGAAAAGACTTCCCCTGTCCGTAGCGGGACGATGCAACCTAATAAAAATGTTGTGGCAGCCACAACTATTATACGTGCTTCATAACGCACCCTTATGGTTAGGATACACATGGTTCAAGAAAGTAGAATCACTATTTAGAGAACTTATATGGAGAGGAGGCCAAGCCAGGATAAGCCTGCAAACACTTCAACTACCAGTAAAAGAAGGGGGTATGGCGGTTCCACACCCAAAGCTATATTTTATTGCGTCACAATTGCAACATTTGGCAGGGTGCGGAACCGCTGAGAGAGATGGATCCATCAGCCGCTTGATGTTAACAAATAACCCTCACAAACTGTTGGTGGAAGCCTTAGAGGCAGATTTTTTCCCCTACAAACATCTAACAGTAAAACTAGCTATCAAAGTATGGCATATATCAAAGACCCTACTGGGATATATTGGCCTAACCGAATTTTCACCCCTATGGAAAAATAACAACCTACAGGAATTAATAAGTATAGAAGAATCAAGTGAGTGGAAGAGACATGGCATAACCCGCTTAAGGCACCTGTTCGAGGGCAACACCCTAAAAACATTTTTAGATCTAACTAGGGAATTTAATATTTCAAACAAAACATTTTTCAAATATTTGCAGGTTCGCCACGCTATTCAAGCACAACTTAGTTCCAAACCAATCATATGGACCCAGATTCCTGTCCTTTTTAAGGTAGTCAAGGCAAGTATTGCCAAGGGCCTAATATCAGTAGTATATAACAGTCTGAGTGCCAGTGCGATAAGCAGAGCAGGCCCGGCTAAGAGTAAAGCAGCGTGGGAAACAGATTTGGGAACAATATCACTCGAACAGTGGGATAGGATCCTTCAACAAGGCGCATTGGTTTCAATTGCTCCAGCGCAAAGACTGTCCCACTTGTTCTTACTACACAGGGTATACTATACCCCGCACAAAATGTTTAAAATAGGGTGGATACAAAATAACGAATGCCCGAGATGTAAAGACAAAGGGGATCTAATTCGCATGGTCTGGAAGTGCCCCAAACTTTATAGCTACTGGATGGAAATAGTAGAGAGGATAAATAAGGTATTTGGAACATCCCTTGATCCAGTGGCTAGGACCTGCCTTCTGGGGTGCATAGAGGACACAAGAGTCCCTCAAGGTAGCGAGGAAGCTATACTGAGATGCCTCTTCCAGGCACGCAAGACGATAGCCCAAAAATGGCAAGCGCAGACTCCTCCTACAGTAGCCAACTGGCTAGCATCCATGAAACTAACAATCTCAAATGAAAGAGTGTACTTTATCAGACAGGGGAATCATAGGAAATTCGAAAGAATATGGGGGCCGTGGCAGAGGACGATGGGGAACCTAGTCTAGGGGAGCCTGAGAAAATGCTGCCAGGACATCATATCTCCCCCCCCCCCCCCCCGGCAGCGATGGCTGGCGTCCATTACGGCCGGGGTGGGACTGCCGAGAGCTCCGAAAGGGGTACGCACCCTAGGGAACTTGACCTCTACATTAACACAATGAGAATGAGTTAATAGAAAAGCATAGGGGCCTCTCCCTTCTCTTCTCGTCTTCCTGCACAATAGATGAACTAAAGGGGTAATATGCTTCCTTAGCTAGGGGTAGGGTGGGGGGATGAGGAGGGGATAAGAAGAGGCATATGGCTAGGAGATATAGCAGGCAACAGATACCCTGGGGTATACAAGCTAGGAATATGGTCAGTATTGGCTGTAGATACTGTACCTCTACTGTTTTCCTTAGGCTTGTATGTATTCTTGTATGTTGTAACACTGTTACCTGGTTAAATATGTGCTTGCTGTACCAAGTCATTTTAAAATCAAATAAAAAACAAACAATTAAAATAAAAAAGGAAGGGCAAGCCCTCCCTCATCCTTCGGGCATTGGAGATGTTCCAGCTTAATCCTGGGGGTACGGTTTTCCATATAAGTGAGCGAAACAGTGCATTAACAATACGGAATACCTTCAAAGTCACTACTGTGGGGGTATTGTGAAGAACATAGAGCAGTTGGGGCATAAGGATCATTTTGATCAAATTTATCCTGCCGGCTACCGACAGGCCTAAAGAATTCCACGTTTTAATGCGGTCACGAAATTTTTGCAGCAGCGGGGACACGTTCAGTCGTCCATATTCACATATCTTGGGCGTCACCTGGATACCCAGATATCTGAATGAGGCAGTCATGGGCACCGTGGATGAGGACGGGGGGGGGGCCCCCCTCGTCAATGAGCATCAGCGAGGACTTGGTCCAATTGATCTGCAGCCCAGAGAATCTACCAAATTCCTTTATCACCGTCATAGCCTCCGTCAGTGAGCCCTCTACGTCTCCCAGCAAAATCATGGTGTCGTCCGCGTATAGCATTATTTTTTCCTGCCTGTTTCCGTATCTGAACCCCACTACCTCCTGACTGGCTCTAATTTTAATAGCGAGTGGTTCTATCGCCAAGGCAAACCGCAGAGGCGACAATGGGCACCCCTGCCGCGTGCCTCTCCCCAAAGAGAAAGTGTGAGATACTGCCCCCGACGACCGAATAGCCGCCCTCGGGTTGAAGTACAATAAGCGGACCCAGGAAATGAAGGTTTCCCCAAACCTCCCAAGCACCTTCCATAGATACTCCCACTCAACGCTATCGAAGGCCTTCATAGCGTCCAGTGAGAGAAGGGCCCTCCCTCCCACATTATCAGCCGGGGATTGCATGTTTAAGTATAACCTGCGCAGGTTGACGGCCGTCTACTTGTTGGGCATGAAGCCAGCCTGGTCCGAATGCACCAGACTAGTAATGACCCCATTCAGCCGGATCGCTAACATTTTGGCCAGTAGCTTAATATCGCTCTGGAGTAGCGATATCGGCCTGTAGGAGCCCGGATCCAACGGGTCCTTTCCAGGCTTTAGTATCAAGACAATGTTAGCCGTAGTCATAGAATCAGGTAAGGTCTGTCTTTCCCTGGTTGCATTAAACACCGCTAAAAGTTTCGGTAAGAGAATACCTGCGTATCGCTTGTATATTTCAATGGGTAATCCGTCTGCCCCCGGTGCCTTACAGTTAGGGAACTCAGCCAGGGCTGTCTGCAGCTCCTCCAAAGTAAAGGGGGCGTCTAAGGTCCTTCTCTGTTCCCTACCCAACCCGGGGAAGTCAATGCCCTCTAAGTAAGTCAAGAGTTCTGCTCTGGTAGATAGTTCCGTCGGAAGGTACAAGTTCTCGTAGAACCCGGCCAGTTCCGCCAATACAAGGTCCGGGGAGTTCACTATTTTGCCCTCTTTGTTTTTAATAGCTCCTATGCTGGGGGACCTCCGCTGAGAGTTGGCTATTCTTGCTAGCATACGTCCTGTACTTTCGTCCCTGCCTGACTTTAATGCATATTATTTAGCAGCCCAACTGTCACAACTTTTGCATATTGATAAGGTCGACAGAGATGGGTTTATCTGTTTCCTGTGCCCCAGGTGGTCACGGACAACCCTAGATCCCTTTGTGGCAATAATGGGGGGAGAGGGAGGTGAGGGAAGGGCGAGTGGTCGCTGGTCCATATTGTACCAGTACAGAAGGGTGTGGAGTGACAGGTTACACATACCAGGACTGCATTACTTTACCTCTCTGTGGTGCATAACGCATCTCTGAATTCAATTTAATCCCTGATGGTGAGATCTGGAGCTCTAGGGGAATATTCCATCTGTCCCACATCACCTACAATGGGAAGTTCTTGCTACCGAATCAAATGTTCTTCAGGTATATGCAGCTCCGCCATGCCTTCCACACACAGTTCCCCTTAGATGACCTCTCCCTAGCCAATAATCCCTTAATGGAAGCAATTAAATGCCCTGACCCTAAAAAAGTTGATTTCTCAATTCTACAGTATGTTGTCGATCGCACAGGCTACCAAGTCAGCATACACCCTGAAGTCTAGGTGGGAGGAGGAGGTGGGCTCTATGGAAGATGAATAATGGAACGATGCCTTGGATACATGCAAACTAGTTTCTCCCAAACTCTCGAATCGTCTAACCCAGATCTTTATCCTACACAGATCACATCTCACACCACTCAGAATCTCCAAATACAAATGCAGTCAGCCCACCAACTGCCCGATGTGTAACCAAGCTGTAGGCCCTTTCTTTCATTTACTGTGACAATGCCCCAAGACCCAGGCATTTTGGACACAAGTGGTACGGTTCTTGCACGACACAATGGGCTCCCCTAGAACACTTCAACCTAAACCGTGTCTCCTGGGAATTTTTTCCTGAACCAGAGCTAAACAAGTTCACTAAAATATTCCTAAATGAAACACTTTTTTCTGCTAGGAAGGTCATAGCCAGAGTCTGGATGAAACCCAATCCACCAGAGCTTTCACACTGGATAGTGGAAGTCAATAATGTTTTGCCTTACAAGAAACTTATATACTCTCTTAGAGGGTGCCCCTCAAATATGATAAGGTATGGGATGGATGGCTCAAAACACCTGAAACATGCATTTGATTGGGAACGGGCGCACTATGGTCCCTATGCCTGCTGGTCTACATATTGAAGACGCATGATTGGGGGGGGGGGGGGTTGTACCATGATGGCACAGCTTACCAAATATATGAACACAATCTACTGTAATTGGTACAGATAAAAATGTCTTGTGTTAATACATGCAACTATGGGGGGATGTCGCTATGTGATACTTATATGTTATATTGTATATTATGCTCGACATTTGTCACAAACTCCTTAGGTATATATATTTTCTTTTTAGTTCAATAAAATACTGTTTAAGAAAACATAAAAAAATTAATCAACCTTTACAACCCCCTTAAAGTGTGTCTTTTTTTTTTTTTTTTTATTCAATTTTTTTATTTAAATAACACCTACTTTATATTTGTTATATGTTCCCATTCACAAAGCAAAACATTAACAAAAAATGTAAGCTTTAATTTCTGATAATTCCAGCATTATAAAGCCTTATTTCGTTATTTTTGTTTGAGGGGGCTAGAGAGCCTAATTTTACTTAATTAATCTTGAGTCTAGTGTGCATGCAGATAACATTTACTGTTATAAACTACATTTGAACACACTCTTGACAAAGGGTTAAATATTTAGCAGCTGTGCTTCTTCATTGTATATTAAAGCTGATTTTCACCCAGAAATGGAACTTACGCTGATCGGATTCCTCCCCAATTCCGGTGTGACATTTGGCACCTTTCAGGGGGGAGGGGGGAGCAGATACTTGTCAAATCCAGGCATTTGCTCCCACTTCCGGCAAAAGAGTGGCGCACATTGTGTGGCGAACTACGCCATGTTTGGCCCCTCCTCCTCCTCCTCCTCCCCCACTGTCTTCTGGTAAACACACATGTCCCAGAAGACAGCAGGGACCATTTAGAATGCGCAGTGCGACTCCCGCATGCACAGTATGGAAAAAGGAGTGATGCCAAAAGTCTTTTGCCTGGTTCCCTTACCAGGAATGGCAGAAGCAGCACCTGTGAGTTGATCCGAAGATCTTCGGGTGCTAACATTGCAGGCTCCCTGGACAGATATAACAATAAAAAGGGGGGTGAGGGGGCACTTACTATAAAAATAATTTTAAACTATATAAAATAGTGTGCATCAAATAATTCAGGAGTGATAATCGCATAACACATCCATAAATGACTCTTCATAAAGGTGAAATAATATAAAATAACATTGTGAAAAAGTAATTAAAAAGTGCAATTAAAAAACAATCCAGTGCAGAAATTACCTGTGTAAAAATATACATACACTAGATAAGACTATATAAAATTGTGCAATAGACAGTCTTTAGTGTAGAAAAAATAATTCCAAAATAATGCAAGTCTTTGTGCTGGAAATCTCTAAGCCACACTGCACAGCAATGTGCAAAATAAATCCAAAAAGTGCAGATGCAAAACAATTGTCTCTTAATTGCAGTGATATCCAATAAAGTGCAGGTGCTTCCCACCAGTGCTACGTGCCAAACTTTTCCCCCAGCCTCTCACCTTAAGACCCCTTTCACACTGAAGCATTTTTACAGCATTTTAGCTTTAAAAATAGCGCCATTAAAACGCTCATAAAATGCTCTCCATGCATCTCAATGGAACCTTTTACACGGAGTCCTGCAAGCAGCATCTTTGGAGCAGCTTTTGGGCGCTGAAAAAAAAGCTCCAAAAACGCCCCTTTTCATTGAAATGAATTGAAAGAGCTGTAAAAATGCCTTGCCCTTTCACACTGAGGCACTGCAAAAACGCCCTAAAACTTTAGTGTCTTAGCGGTGCTTTACCAGCATTTTTCGGGCGCTGGCAGTGTGAAAGGGCTTTGAAAGCACTCAGGCTTTCACATTGGGATTGCAGATGAGGCTTCGCTCGAATAACGCTCGAAAAAACACCCCAGTGTGAAAGGGGCCTTGGAGGCTAAATAATAAGACTTTCTGTTGTATTCCTCATAAAAACAATCCCTGCTCACTTTCTCTCTATGGTCCCACCTCCTGGTTAGATGATCAGACAGACACATACAGGAAAAAGAGGGTATTCCATAGTGTAGTATTTAACACAAAAACAAACTTTTATTAATGGTAAAGCACTCACATTTTAAGCAGTTAATTCAGCATATAATGACATTACCGTGTGCAAGAAGTTTTTCGGGTTCAGTCGCACCCGGAAAGTGATGTAACCACGGCTCTCTGTCCTAACGCGTATCGTGACTGTCCACGCCACTTTGAAAGTGGCGCGGACAGTCGTGAAACGCGCCAGTACTGGTACGATACGCGTCGGTACTGCACAGATAGGCGGTTACTCATCAGTACTGCCTATCTGTGCCGCCTATTAGTGCCACCTAACAGTGCCCATCAGTGCTGCCTATCAGTGCCACATATCAGTGACACCTATCAGTGGCCATAAGTGCGGCATATTAATGTGTCCTTATCGGTGCCCATAAGTGCCTCATCAATGTCGAACCAGTTCAGCACATCAGTGAAGGAGATAAATGACTTGGTTACAAAATTTACTGACAGACACTTAGTAAAAAATATATTTTTTGAAACATTTTTGGTCTTTTTTTTGTAAAAAATAAAAAAAACAGCAGTGATTAAATACCACCAAAAAAAAAACTCTATTTGTGTGAAGAAAATGATAAAAAAAATTGTTTGGGTGCAGTGTGCCATGATTGCAAAATTGTCATTCAAAGTATGACAGCACTGAAAGCTGAAAAATGGATTGGGCAGGAAGAGGGTAAGTAAGTGCCCTGTAGGCAAGTGGTTAATGATTTATTGAGTTTGGAATCAAGAGCTTAATTTCAGTGTTTGCTGACGATACCAAATCATGCAGGGAAATAATTTCAGCACAGGATATAGCATCATAACAGGAAGACCTGCACACAATTAGAGGGTTGGGCAGCTACATGGCAGATGAGGTTCAATATTGAGAACTGTAAAGTTATGCAATTGGTAACCAAAAATACACATGCAAGATGCACATCATTCCTCCACTGGGAGAATCAGTGATGGAAAATGATCTGGAGGTGCTTTTAAATCAGACTTACCTATAGTATGCAATGCCAAGCCACAGCTAAGACAGCTAGCAAAATAATGCCATCCTTTTAAAAAGGGCATTATGAAGCTGAAGACCGGGACACGCTAGTGGGAACAATACTCCTTTTTTAACACGGGACTATAAAATCAAATGTCCTTCCTTGCTTACATGTTTCAGCACAGTGTAGACCAGGCATGTCCAAAGTCCGGCCCGGGGGCCAATTGTGGCCCCCGTTCCAGTTTATTGTGGCCCCCCCTGGATAATTTGGATATATACTGTATTTATCGGTGCTGTCTCGGAAGGGACAGGGAGGGGCGAGGAACAAGTACTGTCAAATTACATACAGGAGAATTTCCTGTTTACCCGGCGGCATCCGTAAAAGGAAGTCTCCTGGGCTGCCATTGGACGACTCCTCTGTCTATCATAGGAGGCGGGACATTGTATTAAAAAGGTTGCTGTGTAAACAGGAGATTCTCCTGTATGTAATCTGTTAGCGCTCGTCCCGCCCCCCCTCCCCTCCGAGGCTGCAGATGGGCATCGATCAGGCTGCATTCATGGCAATAGAGAGGCTGCATTCATGGCAATGGCGAGGCTACAGATGGGCACTGATTGGACTGCATTGATGGGCAATGGCCCTCATTTTGCTTCACAGTTCTTTATTTACATATTTTTTTTTCTTGAAACTCCTCTCCTAAATAACACACCCAAGCTCATCTCTTCACCACACACAGCCACAAAGGCAAGAGAATTATTGTTGGGCAGTGTATTAGTGCTCGAGCAAACACACTTTTTAATGGTCCAAAGAATGTCAGCAAAATGGTCGGCCCTTACGCATGTTCACTTCATCAAATCTGGCCCTCTTTAAAAAAAGTTTGGACCCCCCTGGTGTAGACCTTAATCATAGCAGGGCTAAGGAGCTAACAAACTTTAATTTAAAAGTACTATATACACATTGGGGTTGATTTACTAAAGGCAAATCCACGTTGCACTATAAGTGCACTTGGACGTGCTGTCACTGTAGATCTGAAGGGAAAGATCTGAAATGAGGGGAAGCACTGCTGATTTTATCATCCAATCATGTACACCAATCATGCAATCATCCTTGCATGTCCCCCTCAGATCTACAGTGACTGCAATTCCAAGTGCACTTGTAGTGCAAAGTGGATTTGCCTTCAGTAAATAAACCCCCTATGTATCAGAGCTGTTAATTACATTGTTAGCAGAATGAACACAAACACTGATAAAACTTGTTCACTGATATGAATATGTTACCAAAACAAATCCAAAAGCTATTATACTGGATAAAAACAATAATGCAGGTTGTCGTACAAGCTGGGAAAATCCCAAAAAGTTAAAATAAATAAAACAATGACTGATGGGGCTTCACCCCATGGACTAATATTATTAGTATTCAGTGGGCCCTGGGTGCCTTATTGAGAGAGGTGCCACCAGCACCTGTAGACATTGAGGTGCAGTCCGCAATGAGTGCAGACTCGGTCTGGGTGTCTCAGCCTGCCTGACATTTTATGTTATGCAGCACTGTCCCGCACAACCCCAGTGAATTTAAACCCAATGCTTCAGTGACAGCCGAAGATCAGTGTGAGAACAAATCTCCTCTCTTGCTGCACCTATATGAGAGGACATCCTTTCATACAGAGCTCTGACATCTGATGAGTGGATGGAGCAGGACCAGAAGGAAGGGAGAGCAGCAAGTGTACCTGCTCTGGACCCTGAGCTTTTCCATTTTGTGAGGCTGCCCACATACAGCATTTGCTATTTCTGCCACCCCTGCTCCCATTTGTTTTACAGCCAGGGAATAAAAATAGAATCTCCAGGATTATTCCAGTGGTCTCTTTCTAAACCCTGCTGCACCAATCAAGACTCTGCTTTACTGAACTCTGCCTACATTATTATAATTATTATAGAGGATTTATATACAGTTTCCACAGCACTTTACCACATGAGGGAAGACGGTACAGTTACAATACAATCAGACTGCCCTGCTCATTAGAGCTTACATGATGTCATTATGTAGGCATGGTTTAAGTATCACAGTGTGTAGTAGTCTGGTGTGTTGGCAGTGGCTAACAAGTCGTTCAAAATACGGGCCGCTCGACTAGTGACTGGGAAAAAAACATGGGAATCAATCTCACCTTCACTGAGATCCCTTCATTGGTTGCCAGTAAAAGACAGAATCACTTTCAAGGCACTCTGTCTAATACATAAGTGTATTCAAGGCAACACCCCCCAATATCTATGCGAAAAAATAAAAGCCCATAACCCCAATCACATTCTGCGATCCACCAATCAAAACCTCCTCCAGATACCCAAGGCCAGATACAAGTCCAAAGGAGAACGAAGATTTGCAGTCCAGGGTCCTCGCCTGTGGAATGCACTACCAACCACCATCCGACTGGAGTCGGACCACTTGGCCTTCAGGAGAAAGATTAAAACCCATCTCTTCTGAGGTCAAGGGGTTCCTTACCCATGAAATGGATACAGCGCCCAGAGGAGATTCAGTTTGCATGTGTTGCGCTTTACAAGTCTCTCTCTCTCTCTCTCTCTCTCTCTCTCTCGCTACTTAATGAAAAGGAGACCCAAGGTACTGACTCTGTATACTTCCTTTGGTCTCGTTTAGACTTGCGGTTAGTGGGCAGAAAAAATGTGCAGTTGGGTCGCGTTTTAGCTGCCTGCCAACTGCCCCCTCCCCCTTAAGCCACAATAGGTAGTGTAGGGAGATGGTTACTGTACATGCCACGGCCACAATGCTTTATGACTACAGCTAATTTGAGCCAGCGTGCAGCAATTGGTGGGCGGCAAATACATGAAATGTCAAACATGCAAGTCAATGGAAAAGGGCCACAAACACCCTGCAACTCTGTGCATTGCAGTGAGATTTTAGATTACATTTTTATTCAAAACCGGTGTTGAGTAGACGTTGCATCATTTCCTCACCACCTGTCAATAATTTCTGCACTGTAATCTGGAAGCAGATCACGCTTCAGAGGCAGGCAAAATTTAGAAGCTGAAAACTCCATTAAATATTTTTGCTGCTTAAACTCATACATAAGCTAAACTTTGTACTGACGGGTCTGTGTTTGAGGTGGGGTCCATCTATGCTGGAAGGGAAGTCTCTACTGAACGTGTAGGCTGGCAGGGAGGTGCGTGGGGATATGGGCTTTGGGGTTGGTTAATTTTGGTTGTACAATGTACAGTGGCCTGTGCATTACACACTCTGAACCATCTACTGTAGACACATAGGGGTAGATCCACGTATAACGGCGCATTATTGCGCCGGGCATAGCGTATCTAAGATACACTACGCCGCTGTAACTTTTTTTTATTTTGAATCCTCAAAAAATTCACGTCTTAAGTTACGGCGGCGTAGTGTATCTCTTGCGACGTAAGGGTGCGGAATTCAAATGGATGTAATGGGGGCGTGTTTTATGTAAATACGTTGTGACCCGACGTAAACAACATTTTTTTTAACTGCGCATGCGCCGTCCCTGGGGGTATCCCAGTGCGCATGCTCGAAATTTGACCAGAAGAAGCCAATGCTTACGATGGTGACGTCATTCTACGCAAATTCCTATTCGCGAATGACTTGCGCAAACGACGTAAAAAATTCAAAATTGTATGCGGGAACGACAGCCATACTTAACATTGAGTACGCCACCATATAGCAGCTTTAACTATACGCCGGAAAAAGCCGAACGAAAACGGCGTAAAAAAATGCGCCGGGCCGACGTACGTTCGTGGATCGCCGTAACTAGCTAATTTGCATACTCGACGCGGATTTCGACGGGAACGCCACCTAGCGGCCGCCGAAAAATTGCAGCTTAGATCCGACGGCGTACTAAGACGTGCGCCTGTCGGATCGATCCCAAATGCTGTCGTATCTTGTTTTGTGGATACAAAACAAAGATACGACGCAGGAAATTTAAAATGACTCTGGCGTATCAGTAGATACGCCGGCGTAATCCTTTTGTGGATCTGCCCCATAAGGTTTATTCAGATGAGCACTGAGACTGGCACCACTGCTGTGTCTCACTGTGTCTAGACATTCATGGACATCGCTGGAGAGAGATGGAGCTCAACTAAGTAATTAGGGGGTGCTGGGGTGGCTGCTACACACAGTAGGTTTTTCCTCTTAATGTATAGATGCATTAAGAGAACAACTTACAACTCCTTCAACTAAACCAGCTGAAGATGGAGCTGATTGGCTGCCATGAAACAGCTGTTTTAGATTCTTTGTGTTCCAGTTTTTAAAATGTTCCCTCGCTGTGTTTTACATATATTCCTAACCACTGAACTTTAAGTACACCACATTCTTTGTTAAGGCAGCCTGTGTGTGCAAAAAGCATATGTAATATATCTTAACCAGTTGCCTCCCTTGGGCGTCTTACAAACATCCATAAGCCTAGGTTCACATTGGAGCAATTTGGCATGGGATTTGCCAAATCAGCGGCAATTGCCGACAATGGCACCGTTTCTGTACTACTTTTGGTGACTTGGGGTGCCATTTTCATAGACATCTGTGTAGCAACCTGCACAGATGTTTCTAAAATCGCCCCCAAAGTCGGGACTGACATGCAGGAATGAAATTGCGTTCATTCCCGCTGTCAGTGTGAAGCTGGGCTAAAACCCCCTCCACATACAGGAACGTGATTTTGCGCGCCTGTGCCGCCCTGCCGCAGTAAGGCTCTGTTCACATTGGAACCGGCTGCATATTGCACAGGAATGCTGTGTCCCCCCATTCTCCGGTTCTGGGATGAATCAGGGCCGAATCTTTGCCTACATTTGGCCCTGAAACTGAGCTAAAGACAGCGTTTCTGTGCAGTGCGCTTGGCAGCCAGCCCAGAGATATATGAACCGGCTCCATAGAGAGCTGGTCAACATTCTCCTGCTATGCAAACCCAGCCTAAATGTATGTGGAGTGGTCCAGAAGCAGTTAAGGATTTACTGTTAAAATACGTGGTTTAAGGTATATCTGTTTTTTTCTTTATTAAATCAGTAAGAACTATAAATTATGGCAGTAATGCATTATGAGAAAGATGAAATGTATGCAAAAAAAAATAAAAAGTTTAATTCTTTTATAAGATGCTTTGTACCAAAAATGTAATTCTAATGTTTCAAGTGCTGCTTTTCTACAAACTAAGGCATGCTTTGAGTGGGAGGGGTTATACATAGCTGGTTTAAGTGCTATTTATTTATGTTTAAATCATTTTAAAGCTCATTGTATGTTGTCTTCTAGAACCATCCATCCATCTTCCACCATGATAAAGTCCATAAGATACCAGAACACAGCTGTTCTCATCATCCTTCCATCAATGCATCGGCCGTGGTAAGGATCATTGTGCATCCAATCCACCCATTCATTTTGTCAGTACATAACAGCATCTTGTAATTGTGCTATCCTATGCCTGTCATTATGCCATCTTTACTGTAAATCTAATCTTATGTCGATTACATCATTCATTTACTATTATTTATATTTTATTAGTTATTACCATGCTTTATTATATTCTGGAATGTTTACCCTGTGATATGTGCATATGGTGTCTTTATTTTATCTTTCCTGCATCATGTTTTTAGTCTTACAAAAACAATGAAGAGGTTTTATTTTTATTAACGTTGGTTTAACAATATAGTAATGATTGCCATTAACGATATTCACAACACTTAACATGACATGATCCATAGTGCATATGTGTTGGACTGATTTTAGTTTAATGTAAATAAATTACATTTGCATTATTATAGGGTAGGTAGCAACATAGATTCCCAATAGGTTTGCATTTAACACCTCCCCGTACTTGTTTGCATGGCCTCAGTAACTAACTGCATGTGGTCTAGTGTTTTAAATAGAAATAAAACATTCCATACATGTTTGCATGACCCACCCACATATGATCTGGTGTTTTATAGGGAAATTAAAAAAAAAATGTAAGCAATGATGTTGGTTATAACCAGGGCTGTGGAGTCGGAGTCGGGGGAAATTTTGGGTACCTGGAGTCGGAGTCGGCAAACAATGCACCGACTCCGACTCCTACTAAATTTAGATTGGAATAAAAAAAAAAAAAAAACAAGTTTAAATGTCCCAATTCACAAAAAGTTATAATTAATGACTTCTCTACTGTAAGAATAAAGACCAATGCATGCAGTGCCTCACGTGACCGCAAAACGAACACGTTAAGTGACCGTGAAGAAGCATGCTTTTCATGTGCTTCACTATATGGCACGCAACGCACAATTAGGAGCTGCAATACTTATACTTTCCATAGTGTTGTGTTCTGCTTTTACAGGGAACGCATGTTGGAGAACCAGTAAGTGTCCAAATAAAAAAATTCCAACAGGAGTTTTATAAAGCACTAAAAGAAGTTGAAAAGTATGATCGCTCATCAAAACTTACTGTTGAAGTAGCCATCCTTGTTTATCCAGAGATCGTTAGTGATGTGGCCAGAATAGTTACTGCAATGCCACCCACCCAAGTCAGTGTCGAAAGATTATTTTCAGCCCTAAAAATAATAAAGTCTGACTTAAGAGCCTCTATGAAAGAGGATCTGGCAGAGGCAATTCTCTTCCTTAGAACTCTACATTGAATTGATTTGCATTTGCTAAGCCTAGAACTACATTTCAAGATTAATATAAACCATTTCTAGGTTTTGCAGATTTTGTTTTTGGTTCATTATAGATAAGCTTTGTTTTTGTTCTAAAACAACCAAATAATGTGGTTTGTATTTTTGAACTGGTAAAGATCCTGTTCCTGATGTTTATGCCTGCTGCTACTATCCAGTCACTTGATTGTTTTCATTGTGTTTGTCTTTTGCTTAAACTGTGCAATACAGTAGACTGTTGGCTTCCCAGCCAGTAGTCCTGTGGTAGGTTGCGTTTCTTTCCCTCAAGGAATGTATAAAATACATTCGCATATTAATACAGAGGAGTCGGAGTCGGGGAGTCGGAGTCGGAAGTACATAAAACTGAGGAGTCGGAGTCGGAACATTTATCTACCGACTCCACAGCCCTGGTTATAACCAAATGTATGGGCACACAGATACATTTACAGATCTGCAGGAGTCCTGCATGGCACCAACAATCTTCTGATGGTGCAATGCTTTAGAGGCTCTAGAAACAAAAAAATGTATAAATGAATGTAATGAGAGTATCCGCGTGCCTACTGGGCACTTAAACCCCCCTCCTGCCCAGACCAATTTTCAGTTTTCAGTGCTCTCACACTTTGAATGACAATTACTCAGTCATGTAACACTGTACCCAAATTATTTCTGTGTCCTTTTTTTCTTACAAATAGAGCTTTCTTTTGGTGGTATTTGATCACCTCTGGGGTTTTTATTTTTTTGCGCTATAAATGAAAAAAAAATTGAAAATTTGGAGAAAAAAATAATTAATTTTAGTTTGTGATAACATTTTGCAAATTATTCATTTTTCTTCATAAGTTTTGGCCACAATTTATACTGCTACATATCTTTGGTAAAAAATAACCCAAATTAATGGATATTATTTGGTCTGTGTGAAAGTTTTAGAGTCTACAAGCTATGGTGCAAATCATAAAATCTCATTTCTTGCGACCCGAACATGCCAGGAAAGTACAAATGCCCCCCAAATGACCCCTTTTTTGAAAATACATTCCTAGGTATTTAGTAAGATGCATGGTGAGGTTTTTGATGTTGTAATTTTTTCCCACAATTCTTTGCAATATAAAGATTTTTTTTCACAGAATTGTCATTGTAATAGGTTATTTCTCTCACATGGCATATGTATTCCACAAATGACACCCGAAAATACATTCTGCTACTCCTCCTGAGTATGGTGATACCACATGTAGGGGGCTTTTTCACAGACTAACCACATAGAGAGGCCCAATATGCAGGGAGCACCATCAGGTGTTCTAGGAGCATAAATTACACATCTAACTTGACTACCTATAACACTTTTGAAGGCCCTGGAGCACCAGGACAATGCAAACTCCCACAAAGTGACCTTATTTTGGAAAGCTAACACCCCAACATATAATCTATGAGGCATAATGAGTCTTTTGAACGGTTCATTTTTTTTCCAGACGTTTTTGAAAAATGTGGGAAAAAATGAAAACGCATTTTTTTTAACACAAAGATGTCCATTTATAAGATATTTCCAACACATGGCATGTACATAACAAAAATGGCACCCCAAAATACATTCTGCTACTCCTCCTGAGTATGGCGATACCAAATGTGTGAGACTTTTACACAGCCTGGCCACATACAGAGGCCTAAAATTTAAATAGCACCTTCAGGCATTCTAGGAGCATAAATGACACATCTAATTTCTCAACCACCTATTATACTTGTGAAGGCCCTGGAACACTAGGACAATGAAAACGCCCACAAAATGATACCATTTTGGAAAATGAACATCCCAATGTATAATCTATAAGGTGGCTCATACCTGCATGGGTGTGTATCAAGCTAAAAAGAACTTTGAAGAAAGGTAAAAACTTAAAGGGGTTGTAAAGACAAAAATATTTTCCTCTTAAATTAAAGTCTGACAGTAGCTGATAAAGTAAAAAGTAATGTTTTGCATTATAACTAGTTTGATACCTGTTGAAATCGAGCTGTTTTATTCACCTCCGTCACTCCTGAATCATTATTCTCACTGACTTCCTGTTTTGCGGTGCACATTCATTCTTGCTACATCACGGCCTAATGGGAACTACAGTTCCCATTAGGCTTAGTCTCCATGCCTGTGAGGGATAAGAGAGCATCTTCAGGCAGGGCTGTAGTCATAGGGAGGGGGTGATCACATTCTGCTTTCCACCATGCAAAACGGCTCAGATGCTGGTGGAAAGCAAGAAAAGGAGTGCCAGGAAATGGCATTTTCAAACCTGGATTACTGTATTTTGGAGGTCAAAAGGAAAAACGATGTAAGTGATATTTTAATGCTCTAGCTTACAGCAATCAATTGATCTAATAAAAAACGAACCTTTAGTGTTCCTTTAATTTTTAATTCCTTAATGAAATTAGGCTGCTGCACTATATCTGGTTTTAGGGCTGTCTACTTTAAAGGTTGCCCTGTCTTTTCAGATACATTTTTATCTTAATCGTTTAGGACAGAGGAGTGGACTTATGGGTAAACCCATAAAAAGCATGCCAACTGTAAAGTTCAGGGGATGTAGCACCTCGGGACCACATGCAACACCCGGTTAACTGCTTGCCGACCGGCCGCCGCAGTTATACGGCGGCAGGTCGGCTCTGCTGGGCGAGATCACATAGCTATACATCATCTCGCCGAGCAGCCAATAGGGGCGGGCCCCCAACTCCCCCACGCGTGCCCGGCGGGCGCGAACGCCGCCTGGCATACGCGATCGCTCGTTACAGAGCGAGAACCGGGAGCTGTGTGTGTAAACACACAACTCCCGGTCCTGTCAGGGGAGAAATGCCTGACCGTCTGTTCATACAATGTATGAACAGCAATCTGTCATTTCCCCTAGTGAGTCCACCCCCCCTACAGTAAGAACACACCCAGGGAACATACTTAACCCCTTACTCGCCCCCTAGTGTTAACCCCTTCCCTGCCAGTGGCATTTTTATAGTAATCAATGCATTTTTATAGCACTGATCGCTATAAGAATGCAAATGGTCCCAGAAATGTGTCAAATGGGTCAGAAGTGTCCGCCATAATGTCGCAGTACCGAAAAAAATCGCTGATCGCCGCCATTACTAGTAAAAAAAAATATATTAATAAAAATGCCATAAAACTATCCCCTATTTTGTAAACGCTATAACTTTTGCACAAACCAATCAATAAATGTTTATTGCATTTTTTTTTTACGAAAAATATGTAGAATATGTATCGGCCTAAACTGAGGAAAAAAAATTGTTTTTTTATATATTTTTGGGGGATATTTATTATGGTAAAAAGTAAAAAATATTATTTTTTTTCAAAATTGTCGCTCTATTTTTGTTTATAGCGCAAAAACTAAAAACCTTAGAGGTGATCAAATACCACAAAAAGAAAGCTCTATTTGTGGGAAAAAAAGGATGCCAATTTTGCTTGGGAGCCATGTCGCATGACCGCGCAATTGTCGGTTAAAGCTACGCAGTGCCGAATCGCAAAAAGTGCTCTGGTCTTTGACCAGCAATATGGTCCGGGGCTGAAGTGGTTAACATAAACATAAAAGTCTTTATTTTCTTTAAGCAAGCACAAGAGCGCTTCCAGCAGCAAAACAAAACTTCAGAAAATGTATGTCAGTTAGAACTGTCAGATTATCTTCAGCACAAATCAAACTATTTAAATATGAAAATGTAAAGTAAGGGCTTTACCCCAGGGTCAGCAGCAATTGGCATCAGACGTTATGTCAGTTTGTAGCACATGTGCAGCACAGAGGCAGGTCTCTTGTCAACGCTTCCACCACCACAACTTTTACTAAGATTGTCCTGTTATGTGCTGCTTTCTAGTGGCTGCTTAACACTGTATGGACTGGAGTCTCTGTAGTAAGGAGTGGAGGTCCTTTTCCCACCGGAAAGTCACACCAGACCTCCAAAATTCTGGGTCCCAAATAAGTCTCTACTAAAACCGATAGGACTGCGAGTCAGTCCTCTCCTTTACTTGACTACCCCTGAATTCCTTACCCATCATAGTTGAGACCCCTGAGAACACACACATTTTCCCGGTCCCGGAGCATGATGGGACTGTGACATCATAAGAGGCCTATATAAATCATCACGCACTGGACACCCGGCATTACAGCGGGAAGAAGCGTTGCATAAACAGGGCTCGGCCCTGCCCCAGAGCATCCAACCCCCCCATGTTGAGGGCACGCGGCCTGGTACGGCTCAGGAGGGGGGGGCGCTCACTCGTCCCCACTCCTTTCCTGACAGGCCGGGCGGCGTGCTTGGATACGGGTCTGGTATGGATCGTGGTGGGAACCCATGCCAGTTTTTTATTTAACATTTCTCATACCAAACGCTGCAGCTAAAATTGGCGGGAATCCAAGTCGGATCCTGCGCTGGCTCCCGCGACAGGGCTCGTAGGTGATCAATCTTGCCGAGAAAGGGAGCGAGATTGACACAATATTGTGGTCACCTACAGTAGTTCAACCAAAAAAATAAATAAAAAAATTATACAATTCCATATACACAATCCTTCACCCACAGCTGATCCAGATGAAGGCGAAAAACCCCAGCAAAGCATGATTCAGTTTGCTACAGCATGGGCCAAAAAACTCTTCCTGATTCCACCGAGAGACAATCAGATTTTCCCTGAATTAACTTTACCTATAAATGTCAGTACCCAGTTATATTATGTACATTAAGGAGAAAATCCAGGCCTTTTTTAAAGCAATCTACTGAGCTGGCCAGAACCACCTCTGGAGGGGAGTCTATTCCACATTTTCACAGCTGTGAAGAAACCTTTCTGTATTTGGAGATTAAATCTTTTTTCCTCTAGATATAAAGAGTTCCCCCTTATTCTCTCTGATGACCTTAAAGTGGATGTAAACCCGATTCTTTTTTTTCATGTCCTCTGTGCCCAGTCTTGCCACAAAGAGTTAATCCAGCTCTGGGCAATCCTATTATCTTTTTTCAGTGAGATAAAAACGGACAGACAGAGAAATAGGATTCTGTTCTTCCCCCTTGTTGTGAGTGGCAGGTGATTTACATATCTCATGCACAATTGTGAGAAACATATTCTGCGTATATCCCATCCCACCTCCTTTCTTCTGGATGTTAGCGATCACGGGGCATAATCAAAATAACTAGCAGAAGTTCAGTGTAAGAAATATTGATGCCTGACCAAGGGGAGTGTTGAGGTGGGTCTACTGACATCACGACTCTACCCATCGAGCTCCAGACAACAGACCTGCCCACAGAATCTGCAGTTTTTCGGGTCTCATGACAGAAAGAGGGGAGACATTTGACAGGTAAGGATATATGCAGTAGGCATGTATAGTTGGTCAGGTTGAAAAAAGACACAAGTCCATCCAGTTCAACCATAAAAATTTTTTTTTTTCGTGCAATCCAATATACCCAATTCTATACCCACAGTTGATCCAGAAGAAGGAAAAAACAAACCAGCAGAGCATGATCCAGTTGGCTACAGCAAGAGAAAAAAATCCTTCCTGATCCCCCGAGAGGCAATCAGATTTTATTTGGATCAACTTTACCTATAAATGTTAGTACCCAGTTATATTATGTACATTTAGGAAATTATCCATACCTTTCTTGAAGCAATCTACTGAGCTGGCCAGGTTTATTCTGTCTAAATATTTCTGGACCATATCACTTTTGAGCCATTGTGGATCATTTGGGGCTTTATCACTACCACCCCCATTATGGACATGAACTCCCCCATGCTCCTTTGTATACACAGAGCTGAAGAAAGTATTTAATAAATTAGCCTTCTCTTTGTCCCCAGTCACCCACTCTAGATTATTTTGTAAAGGGCCTACATGCTCAGACCTGATCTTTTTACTATTAATATATTTGAAGAATTTTTGGGGGTTTGCCCTACTATCATTTGAAATTAGTCGTTTGTTTTGAATCTTTGCATCCATGATTTCCTTTTTACATATCCTGTTAAATTATTTGTAACATTTAAATGACACTAGTGTATCTTCATTTTTGTATTTTTTAAAAGTTATTTTCTTATAGTTTATAGCTTTTTTAATGTTGACCGTTGGCCACATAGGTTTTATGTTTAGCCTTTTAAACTCATTGCCCATGGGAATATACTTTGCAGTGAGGTCTCAAACAGTCTTTTTGAAGAATTCCCATTTCTGTTATGTGATTATCGATGCGAATATTCTCTCCCAGTCCAAGTCCTGTAGTAGTAGTTTAGAAAGGATGAGAGTAGGTTTGCATCCACTTTAAAGTGAATAACTCAACACCAAGTTCAATATATGGACCACTTCTGTATTTGTACATGTTACATAGTTAGGTTGAAAAAAGACACAAGTCCATCCAGTTCAACCACAAAAAAAATAAACAAAATAAAAAAAAATAGTACAATCCCATACACCCAACTTTGCTACAGCAGGGGAAACAATTCCTTCCTGATCCCCCAAGAGGCAATCAGATTTACCCTGAATCAACTTTACCTACAAATCTTAGTACTTAGTTATATTATGTACATTTAGGAAAGTATCCAGGCCTTTCTTAAAGCAGTCTACTGAGCTGGCCAGAACCACCTCTGGAGGGAGTCTGTTCCACATTTTCACAGCTCTTACTGTGAAGAAACCTTTCCGTATTTGGAGAGGAAATCTCTTTTCCTCTAGACATAAAGAGTGCCCCCTTGTCCTCAGTGTTGACCATAAAGTGAATAACTAAAACCAAGTTCACTATATGGACCCCTTATATATTTGTACATGTGGATCATATCCCCCCTTATTCTCCTTCTCAAGAGTGAATAAATTCAGTACCTCTAATCTTTCCTCATAGCTGAGCTCCTCCATGCCTCTTACCTTTTTGAGAACTGGTGCCCAAAACTGAACTGCATATTCCAGATGAGGTCTTACTAATGATTTGTATAGGGGAAAAATGATATCTCTCTCTCTGGAGTCCATAACTCTCTTGATACAAGAAAGGACTTTGCTCGCTTTGGAAACCGCAGCTTGGCATTGCATGCCATTATTGAGCTTATGATCTACCAAAACCCCCAGATCCTTCTCCACTGCGGATCATATCCCTCCTAAACTCCTTTTCTCAAGAGAGAATACATTCAGTTGCTGTAATGTTTCCTCATAGCTGAGTTCCTCTATGCCTCTTATCAGTTTGGTTTCCCTTCTCTGCACTTTCTTCAGTTCTCTGATATCCTTTTTGAGAACTGGTGCGCAAAAAAACTTAATTTCATATTCCAGGTGATCCTAATGATTTGCACAGGGGCAAAATAACCTCTCTCTCTCTCTCTCTCTCTCTCTCTCTCTCTCTCTCAAGTCCATACCTCCATGCATATTCTCAGCCCCCAAGTGCATAACTTTACATTTTTTAACATTAAACCTCATTTGCCATATAGTTGTCCAATTAAACAGTGCAGTGAGGTCGGCTTGTAAGTTAGGGACATCCTCTAAGGATGTTATTCCACTGCATAGCTTGGTGTCATCTGCAAAGACTGAAATAGTACTTTTAATCCCAGACCCTATATCATTTATAAAGATATTGTCAAATGTCTCCCCTCTGTCTGTTATAAGAACTGAAAAACTGCAGATCCTGTGGGTGGATCTGTTGTCTGGAGCTCTGTGGGTGGAGTAGTGATGTCAGTACACTTATCAACATGCATTTTTTCCTATGTATTCCTTACACCAAATTCTGCTATGATCACTAACATCCAGTCAAAATCTAGAAAAGTAACCACATGACTTCAGAAAAAGAGTGGGGGTGGGAATTAAAAAATAATGCCTGTCTCCATGCTAGTGCATGAGATATGTAAATAACCTGTCACTCACAGCAAGGGGGCGGAACAGACTAAGGTTTTTCTTTGTAAGTCTGTTTTATTTCACTGAACAATAAAAGAGGATTACTCAGAGCTGGATTAACTCTGTGTGGCAAGACTGGGCACAGATGATAGGAAATCGTATACTGTACATTGTAACATAAAAAATAATTCAAATTTACATCCACTTTAACCTCTACTCTCTGATTTCGGTATTTTAGACAGTTTTCTATCTATTTACACACTGGTATTTCCAAGCCTGTAGACTTTACCTTACTTACTAGCTGTGTGTGGGGAACTGTGTCAAATGCTTTTGCAAAATCTAAGTATAGAACATACATAGCCACCCCTCTGTCTAAGGTTTTACTTACCACCTCATAAAAAGAAATCAGGTTTGTTTGACAACTTCTGTCTTTCACGAACCTATGCTGTCTGTTTCTTAAAAAAATTTTTTCCAACAAGAACTCATCTATGTGGTCTTTTATTAAACTCTACAATATCTTCCTGAAGAAGTTAAACTAACAGGTCTATAGTTACTTGGTAAAGACTTTGATCCCGTTTTAAATATGGACCCCACATTGGCCCTATGCCAATCCATTCCAGTCATTAACAAGTCCCTAACAATTTGAAACAATTGCTTTTAAATGACAGAGCTTAATTCATTTAGGATCCATGTTTGGATGCCATTTGGTCCAGGTGCTATATCCACTATTATCCACCTTTATTCTGTCAATTTTTTTTTGGACCATATCACTTTTGAGCCATTGTGGATCATTTGGAGCCAATACCCCAAATCCATTATGGACATAAGCTCCCCCATGCTCCTTTGTATACACAGAGCTGAATACATTATTTATTACATTTGCCTTCTCTTTGTCCCCAGTCACCCACTTTAGTTTGTTTTGTAAAGGGCCTACATTCTTAGACCTGACCTTTTTACCATTAATATATTTGAATAATTTTTGGGGGTTTGTCCTATCTTTTGCAATCTGTCGTTTTGAATTTTTTGCATTCTTGATTTCCTTTTTACTTATTCTGTTATATTATTTGTGACATTTAAACATTGATAGCGTTCCTTCAATTTTATATATTTTAAAATCCCCTTTCTTATTATTTATATATTTTTTTAACTTTGGCCATGAGCCACATAGGTTTTATTTTTAGCCTTTTAAACTTATTGTCCATGGGAATATACTTTGCAGTGAGTTTGCATACAGTCTTTTTTAAAGAATTTCTGGTCGGTGTTCATCAATGCTAATATTTCCTACCAGTCTAAGTTCTGGAGAGCAGCCCTCATCCTTGGAAATGTGACTCTCTAAAAGTTAAGTGCTTTTATCTTTCTGAAATCATGTTATGGTCACTGCTACCCAGTTGTTCTTTCATTTTTGCCCTTTAACTGTCCCTGCAGTGGCCCATTACTGCAGTCAGTTTCCAGGTAGTTAAAATTCCCCATTATCACTGTCCCAGCCCTTTCCATCTGTTTAACACTGGGAAGTCTATAACAAACTCCAATGATAACCTTTGTAGTATACACACCCATGTACAGTTCCATCCATAATGCTTCAGATTCATCACACTCCCCATAAACTAGGTCCTCTTTCTTACTTCTCACATAGAAACAGACACCACCACCCCTTTGTTTTACCCTGTCTTTCCAAAAGAGAACATAGCCAGGAATATTAATAGCCCAGTCTTGTGAAGCCCAGATTCAGCAATACCAAATATTGGCTCCACCTATTGGTACTACGCAGCACCATTTGGTCCGTCTACGGTGGAGACAACCAAGTGTACAGCGAGTGCAGCATTTCTAATAAAGTTTTTGTCATCGCTATGCAACCCATGTCTAAATACCCGACCTTTCTAGGGACTTTTTCCCTGTCAAAGACATGGAGGGCCTTTTCCACTGCCGGTTGAAAGGTTGAGACATTTGAAGAGACCTCCACCTCCTTGGAGGGGCCCATCATTGCTTTATAACTCAGGGTCACTTTGTTTAGTGTTGCGACTATTTCCTTGCACCATGCTTCCCAGTCTGTGGTACTTCCCCGGCAGGCATTCTTCAGCACTGCATCACCTGTTCCAAGAGGCACCAAAGGAACCTGGGATTCACTAGCCAAAACATCACCAAGGTCATTTCTATACATATCCCCTGGGGATGACACATTATCTGACAAGGTTTGTTGTAATACATGCTTTTTCCCTACCAGCTCTGGGGGCGCTACTGACACAGCTCTGCACTTTCCGCTTTTGCAGTCTGAATTAACCCCTTGACAACTGGGTTACACTTAGGGTTGTGGGGCTGCGCCCAAACACAGTCTTCCCTTGTTTCACCAGAGTAGCACAACAACCATCTTGGAAAACCTCTGGCTCCAACCCATGGACACCCCATGAGACTTCCCTGGACAATCCTGTGCTTCTGGTTGTCATGGGAGATATCCTACTCCCATCACTGGCAGTAAACACATTTCCAACATTTTCAGACATGACATTAAGGGAAACACATTTTTCAATGTCATTATCACCAATACCATCACATTTTCCAACAGTAACACTTTTGTCAGCATAACCATCCCCCCATGAGCTATCTGTGCTTGGGCAATGGTGGATCACTGCCTGCCTGGCACAGTGATTCTTGCTTGGGGATTTACGTGCATGGGTTTCCCCATGGGCCTTTTTCAGCTGCTTTTGGCTGTTGGGGTTTTCGCCACCTCTCCTGGTGTCCTCCCCAGTGGACCTGACCCTTTGTCACCCTGTCCCTGGGGCAACTGCCCACTTGTGCCTTATTTGTGCCATTACTGTGACTTGAATGTGATATTTAGATTCTGCTCTGACCTTTTTTTTGGTTAGGGGTCGGGCCAGTTATGTATGGTTTCCACCTTATTTATTTAAGGTTTCACTAGCCCCCTACCCACAATGTACCCTAGGTAATTGACTTCCTCCATCCCAACCACACATTTCATGGAATTGATTTTGATGCTTTTTTTAAGGAGTTTATGACAGCCTGAACCTGGGCAAAAAGGGACTCCCAATTACTACTGAAAATGTCATCCAGGTAGACTGAAGCATATCATCGATGTAGGTGTAATGTTTTGTCCATTGCCCTTTGAAAATGAGAATGTGTAAGCCAAATAGCATCCTTCTATACTGAAAGTGCCCTTTAGGGGTGAAAAAAGCAGTTTTTTTCTTGGCTTCCTTGGTGAGAGGAATCTGCCAGTACCCTTTTGTGAGGTCCAATGTGGTGAAAAATCTGGCGGGTCCCAACCTCTCCCCGGGGCATCGGGTAGGCATTACATTTGGAAGCGTAAGTTTTAAGTTGCCTAAAGTCATTGCAGAAGTGCAGGGTGTCATTGGCTTATGGTACCAACACGATTGGACTCAACCACTCACTCTTTGACTATTCAATGACATCATGTTCAAGCATTTTTTTTCTTCACTTCTTCGGACAATGCCTTCCTATGGGATACGATATGGCTTTAAATAGATCTTTACATTGGACTCTGTTACAATATCATACTTGATGCAGGGCCGGACTGGGAATAAAAACCAGCCCTGGAAAAAATTCATACCAGTTCCACAGCATTATTATAACAGCATAGCGTCATTATTTTCTTCTTAATGAAAGGGAAAACCATTCATTTTAAAGCACATTTAATGAGTGTATTATATATAGATAAGACAGATATAAAAGCGCATAGGGCTATATATTTATAAAAGAAAATTTCAGTTAAAAGTGGTCAATCATCAAGGAGGATGCCAGGAACTCAGAACGTGGGGGGGGACCACTTTCCCAGAAAGAATACACTAAGGTAAAGGGGGTGGGTTACTGATAAAAGGGGGAAACCTTTATATCAGTGCCCCCTTACATTATCGTATTCACTTCCCCCTTACATCAGTGACCCCCCCCCTTTGACTGGCCTAGCGGTGCTGTCACTGACCTCTCAGGTGCACCGTGCAGGGCTTAGTCAGTCAGCTCCAGCTCGGTGGCTCTAGTTTTATCCTATATAGTCTCCTCTCCACAGTCTACACACATTTGACTTCTCCCATGACCCCCATCCCGGCGGTGCTCCCACTCTTGACTCCTCTCCAGAATCCCTCAGACTGCAGACATGATACAGGAGATGGTCAGAGGCTGCAGACATGATACAAGAGCTCAATGCAGCCTCATCAGTGCCCATCAAATGCAGCCTCGCTGTGCTCATCAATTGCAGCCTCGCTGTGCTCATCAAATGCAGCCTCGCTGTGCTCATCAAATGCAGCCTCGCTGTGCTCATCAA
Organism: Rana temporaria; assembly: GCF_905171775.1. Lineage (NCBI taxonomy): Eukaryota > Metazoa > Chordata > Amphibia > Anura > Ranidae > Rana > Rana temporaria. The sequence continues at coordinate 80,158,339 of NC_053501.1, forward strand.
ATGCAGCCTCGCTGTGCTCATCAAATGCAGCCTCGCTGTGCTCATCACATGCAGTCACACTGTGCCCATAAATGCAGCCTCACTGTGCTCATCAAATGCAGCCTCACTGTGCCCACCATTGCAGCCTCACTGTGCCCACCATTGCAGCCTCACTGTGCCCATCATTGCAACCCTTTGCTGTGCCCATCATTGCAGCCTCACTGTGCCTTGGTGTCATGTACACAACATATTAAAAATCGCACGCTCTTATATATGGATGATATGTTTGTCACCCAATTTAAAAACAAGCTTCCAATGTTTTACCAATCTTAACTCTTCTAATCTGTCACTTCCACCTGTGAAACAGTTTCTCTCAGCAGTAATTCATGCCTCAAAGTTGTTCTTTCTCCTTGTCTTACTACATTGATGTCAACAGGCACTCAAACATAAAGATGAAAGGGCTAGAATTGTCATGCCATTGTTCTCTCGACTGAAAATGTAGGTTGTATCCATGAATGACATGCAGTGTAGCATTTTAAAAGGTGGACATCTATTGTCTGGATCATTACACATTAACACAGTGAAAGTAATTTGATCATTTAAAATGCCAGAATATCTTTTTTTTTTTTGTTTAAATCATATCTGCTAAATTGTGTGCACTTTGTCTTATTCGGGACCCTTTTCAACCCTGTTTCTTTTGGAAAATGTTTTGGGATGGTTAATAAAATGTGAACGACACAGGAAGCATCCTGTACTACAGTATTCTTGCACTTATTGCTGATATTATATTCTGTGGGAAAAAGTATATTGTAAACCAGTGGGGAATTTGCTGAGGTATGAATGCCAGCAACTAGCTCCCTGTGTCTTCTGTACCCCCAGCTCACTGGGGTCTCAGTACACATACAGTATGAAGGCTTCATTCACATCTGGGGAAAGCATTATAATCATGTGTGCTGGGGAATGCATTCAAAGCCACTTTAATGTATTTATTCTTAAATGCACCCCAATGCACTTTGCTAGTACACTTGTGTTTTAGTGCACCAGAACGCATGGTAACAAAGTACCATGTGTTCTGATGCAGTACATAAAAATTAAAAAGTGAAAGCACTTCTTTAATTTTAGTGTGCTGGCCAGTCCATTCAATGAATGTCCTGCTTAAAATACACATTACTCCATCTATATGGTCGCACCTGTATAGGTATGTATCGAGCCAAAAAGATCCTAGAAGATAGGTAAACACTTTGATTTTTCTTTCCTTTATTAAATAGGCTTGTGCACTATCTCTGATTTCAGGGCTGTCTAATTTAAAAGTTGCTCTGTCTCCTAAAATAAATTATCTTAATTGTTCAAGTACAAGACACATGAGTTGATTCTTAGACCATGGGTTATGTGCCACTGCTTTCGGGTGATTCGACATTGGCAAAGCTTTGCTGCAAACCACCCTCCAGTGTACCCATATAACCTCACCCACACCTTGAGGCTCAGTTTCTTGCTAGTGTTTCTAGGTGATGGGCATCTTCTCCTGTTTAATTTTTTTCTACTTTTCCTTCTTTCTTCGACTAACACTTTTATGAAGGTGTGACTGCTTATCATTATATGGTCCACTCAGTCTTGGGAACTGTAATCAGACTAGGGGTGCAAGGGATCGTCACCGATCCGTGATCCGAACGGGCCTACCCGTTAGGATCGGCACACCACGCGATCCGCGGAGCGCTCCGCGGCCTCGGCCGTAGGAAAGTCCCCGGCTTCGGCCTAGCTCCGGAGCTGCGGCCATCTTGCTCCACCCCAGTGGAGACAGCGTCACACGTCTCAGCGCGCGGACTACAGACCCGGGAACTGCAGACATGTGGAGACAGCATCTCGGAGATCTGCACCTGCCAGTAGGAGACACCATCACCCGGGGAGCATGGCTGTTTGTGCTGAGCGGAGGAGGGGGACACCCAGTGACACCAGAAGAGGGGGACACCCAGTGACACTGGGTGTCCTCCCCCCTCTTCTGGTGTCACTGGGTGTCCCCCCCTCTTCTGTCACTGGGTGTCCCCCTCTTCTGGTGTCACTGGGTGTCCCCCTCTTCTGGTGTCACTGGGTGTCCCCAGAAGAGGGGGACACCCAGTGACACCAGAAGAGGGGGGGGACACCCAGTGACACCAGAAGAGGGGGGGGACACCCAGTGACACCAGAAGAGGGGGGGGGACACCCAGTGACACCAGAAGAGGGGGGGGACACCCAGTGACACCAGAAGAGGGGGGGGACACCCAGTGACACCAGAAGAGGGGGGGGACACCCAGTGACACCAGAAGAGGGGGGGGACACCCAGTGACACCAGAAGAGGGGGGGGACACCCAGTGACACCAGAAGAGGGGGGGACACCCAGTGACACCAGAAGAGGGGGGGACACCCAGTGACACCAGAAGAGGGGGGGGACACCCAGTGACACCAGAAGAGGGGGGGGGACACCCAGTGACACCAGAAGAGGGGGGGGACACCCAGTGACACCAGAAGAGGGGGGGACACCCAGTGACACCAGAAGAGGGGGGGACACCCAGTGACACCAGAAGAGGGGGGGGGACACCCAGTGACAGAGGGGGGGGGACACCCAGTGACACCAGAAAAGGGGGGGGGACACCCAGTGACACCAGAAGAGGGGGGGGACACCCAGTGACACCAGAGGAGAGGGGGACCCCAAGTGACACCAGCAGAGTGGAGGGGGGACCCCAAGTGACCCCAGCAGAGTGGAGGGGGGGACCCCGGCAGAGTGGAGGGGGGACCCCCAGTGACACCGGAGGGGAGGGGGACAACGGTGATACTAGAGTAATTATAGTGATTAGGGGCAAGCGGACATCTTGTCCCCCTGGGTGTCCCCCTCTTCTGGTGTCACTGGGTGTCCCCAGAAGAGGGGGGGGGACACCCAGTGACACCAGAAGAGGGGGGGGACACCCAGTGACACCAGAAGAGGGGGGGGGACACCCAGTGACACCAGAAGAGGGGGGGGACACCCAGTGACACCAGAAGAGGGGGGGGACACCCAGTGACACCAGAAGAGGGGGGGGACACCCAGTGACACCAGAGGAGAGGGGGACCCCAAGTGACACCAGCAGAGTGGGGGGGACCCCAAGTGACCCCAGCAGAGTGGAGGGGGGGACCCCAGCAGAGTGGAGGGGGGGACCCCAGCAGAGTGGAGGGGGGGACCCCAGCAGAGTGGAGGGGGGGACCCCAGCAGAGTGGAGGGGGGGACCCCAGCAGAGTGGAGGGGGGGACCCCAGCAGAGAGGAGGAGGGGACCCCCAGTGACACCGGAGGGGAGGGGGACAACGGTGATACTAGAGTAATTATAGTGATTAGGGGCAAGCGGACATCTTGTTACACCCAACGGAGTTTTAGATCCTGTTATTTTCAACACAAAATGGAGCTTATGTGCTTAAATACAGTGGGAATTTTTTGAGGCAAGTGCTGTATTCAGAAAGCACTTACCTCAAAACTTGCGGCGGCGTATCGTAAATCCCCGGGCGGAATTCAAATTCCGCGGCTAGGGGGAGTGTAGTATTTAAATCAGGCGCGTCCCCGCGCTGATTTAACTGCGCATGCGCCGTCCTCGAATTTTTACGGCGTGCATTGCTCCCAATGGCGTCGCTAGGACGTCATTGGTTTCGGCGTGAGCGTAAATTACGTCCATCCGTATCCGCGAACGACTTACGCAAACGACGTAAAAATTCAAAACTCGGCGCGGGAACGACGGCCATACTTAACATAGGATACGCCTCAAATAGCAGGGGTAACTATACGCCGGAAAAAGCCGAACGCAAGCGACATAAAAAAAAAAGCGGCGGGCGTTCGTTTCTGAATCGGCGTAAATGCTCATTAGCATATTCGACGCGTAAAAGACACGGAAGCGCCACCTAGCGGCCGGCCTGGAATTGCAGCCTAAGATCCGATGATGTAACACAGTTACACCTGGCGGATCTTAGGCATATCTATGCGTAACTGATTCTATGAATCAGTCGCATAGATACGACCGGCCGGCCTTAGAGATACGACGGCGTATCTCCTATCTGAATCTGGGCCAGTATATGTAAATCTGACAGACTGTTTACATGTTAAATTTTAAAAGCCACAGCAAACCTTACATGCTTGCTGATGTGACAGAACACCTCTGATTTTCAAACATGTAAGGTTTGCTTCGGCTTTTAAAATTTAACATGTAAACAGTCTGTCAGATTTACATATGCTGTATTTAAGCACATAAGCACCATTTTGTGTTTGAAAATAACTGAATCTAAAACTCCGTTGGGTGTAACAAGATTAGTCTTTTTTTTTTCTTTTTTGCTGATCCGAAAAATGATCCGATCCGTGACTCCTGAACCGAGGATCGATCCGATCCGTGAGTTTTTTGATCCGTTGCACCCCTAATTCAGACCCTGTAACAGCAGGGCTGGCCTTTAATCAGTAACATGGAAAAGGTAAGATTGGGTCTTCCTTACATACTGGTTCTTGGCTACACACATTTTGTTAGATTACTTATTGGATATCTAGTAGATATTACCATATATCCTTTTATCCTACAAGACGCACTGCAGTGCTAAGCACGCAAGTGGTTTGGAGGGCACAGGTTATTTAATGTACACTTGACTATTTTTACCCTGATTTGTTATTCCCTTATTTACTCAGGCTCATCCACCTCACTAGCAAGAGTTCCTCTCTGGCTGATAACATAATGATTCTAAGACTGACCGCGCACTTCAGGCCACCAGTTCTGCCAAGCTAATTGTTTGCTGTCTCACCTGATGCTTCAGAGACACATCCATGGGCGCTCATTTAACACCTGGGTCATTGTGATTTCTTTATTCTAGATACACTGAAACCCCTCAGTCTGTATCTATTCCATGAGTTACCCCAGAGGTGAAAACCCTCACTTAACAATGGCACATTAGAGGTGCAGAAATTCTGCTACAGATCCTAAGGAAGCTCCCAGTATCTCTCAGGCTGATAGCAGTTCCCTTTTTCCAGAGCAATGTCTTACATGGACACCTGTCCAGCTCCTTGATTAGGGGTCTATCACAGGCTTGCAGACAACATGTGGCCTGCCTGGATGATCTACTGCAGATGAGACAGCGGTACTCCCAATGAGCAGAGACAAGGAGAAAATGAGGGATAAAAAGCCACAAGACATATCCTTCTATAAGAGTATTATTCAGTATGTGAAAAGTATGGCAAAATGTGTAGTAAGCGTATATACAATTTTTTAAGGTTTCTGGATACCTATCCTAGGGTCAAACAACATATTTTAATACATGTGAAGAATATGACAGTCTCCACACAGATTGGGGTCGATCACACTTAATGCTCGCACAGGTTTTCTGGAAAAACTTTTTTTTTTCCCTAAATAGCTTCCTTTACTTTAGTGCAGTCTTCCTTCACTAACCTCATCCTACCATTTTACTTTTAAATGTCCTTATTTCTTCTGAGAAATGCTCACTTCCTGTTCTTCTGTCTGTACTTCCACACAGTAATGCAAGGCTTTCTCCCTGGTGTGGAGAAAGCCCCTTGAGGGGTGAGGGGGCGAGCAGGCAAGTCAGGACACTCTCTACTTTGCAGATAGAGAAAGGAGCTGTGTGTTAGTGGGTGTCCTGACACTCCTGCTCGCCCCCTCAAGAGGCTTTCTCCACACCAGGAAGAAAGCCTTGCATTACAGTGTGTAGTTACAGACAGAAGAACAGGAAGTGAGGATTTCTCAGAAGAAATAAGGACATTTAAAAGCAAAATCGAAGGGTGAGGCAAGTGAAGGAGGACTGCACTAAGGTAAAGAAAGCTATTTAGGGAAAACATTTTTTTCCTTTACAACCCCTTTAACTGTGCTAGATTGGGATCAGATGCGGTAAACATTGGTAAAAAGAATAAGGCCTCAAATGGAACCAATGTGTGGTCAGCAGAGACATCTTCACCTATTCAATGAAAAGATGCATCCAAGTGGACTCCTCATGAAGGTTGGTATTGATCATAAAACAGGTTAAAACGGCACATTTTGTGGCTCTTTTGATGAATACATTTTCAATGTGACTCCAATGGGTAGAACATATATATATATATATATATATATATATATATATATATATATATATATATATATATATATATATATATATATATAATAAAACATGTGATTTAAAAAGTGGTAAAAAGGCCCTTTAGTTATGGTGATTGTAGGTAAAATTAACAAAATCAAATTATGGATGTATGTATAGTAAATTACAAACTGTAATTTTTCACATAATTTACTATACTTTAAATACATCCATTACACTTTTGGATCAAGCAAAGTTGCCCAGCTCAGATAAATTGATGTCTAATTCTGCTAATTTTGATGACTTGTACTCTATGGAAGGGGAGTTTGTGAATCAACAAAATTGTACTAAATAATCAACCGACTGTTTCTATTTAAGGTATTTCTCCTTTAAGGATTCAGATGGCAGGTGCCTTTAAACTCTTTTGAAGTCCTCTTCACCTTTTGTAGGCCCACCCTGCAACCAACTATTGCCACCCTGTTGTTTTCTCACATAATGGCAAACTGCACTGGAGAAATCAATAGTGAACTTTTTATGATTACACTGTTGATGATCCTGATCTTCCTGCAAGATTACATGTCTTGCCCCCGGAACTACTCTTCTTAGTAGGTGCCATTAAGAACGTGATCTGTGAGATCTACAGAATGTCTTTACTTTCCGTATAAAACCTTATGGCTTGAAGCTTGTTTGGCAGAATGTCTTTGTGAATGTGTCTTTTGCACATGCCTTTCAAATGTACACTCCTCTTTGGAAATTTCCTTTGGAAACACATTCAGGTGGCTACTGGGGGAAGAAGTTTCCTACCCCAATCTTGCCTCCTTGTTGTATGCCCCCCCTCCCCACTGAGTGTATTCGATATGTTTGTCCCTTTACATCTATTTCATCTACTGCAGGTCTACTTTGATGCCCCCTTCATCTACTGCAGGTTATTCACATAATGGCAGACTTCTTACCTTTAAGCTCACCAGACCTGCTCAAACACAACCTTTGAATGAAAAGTTGCCCTACTCCTTGATAACATTTTCCCGACATTGGGCAAAGAGGTCCCAAACTTTTCATTCAATATGTCCGTCAGAGAAGTACACAAAGAATCACTATTGATGTCCCCTCTCTGCTATTTTTTATGCTACACATTATTTGCTGCTTCACAGACTTTTATTGCACCTCCTTGCAGCTTATATTCACAAGAACTAAACATTTTCTTCCCTGTTAGAGAGGATTTCAAGACTTGCATTTCTGCACATGGACCCAGCTTATTCAACAATGCATGTCCCACCATGCTCCTAAAAATATCTCTTCTATACTGCAGTAACTAGTCTCCTAGCTGGTCTCCAATAGACTTGTTGCTATGTGTACCGCAGCAAAGTGACTTCTGCCTACTTTCCTTTAAATTTACTACTATATCTCTCATACAGTGAGGAAAATAAGTATTTGAACACCCTGCTATTTTGCAAGTTCTCCCACTTGGAAATCATGGAGGGGTCTGAAATTGTTATCGTAGGTGCATGTCCACTGTGAGAGACATAATCAAAAAAAAAAATCCAGAAATCACAATGTATGATTTTTTTAACTATTTATTTGTATGATACAGCTGCAAATAAGTATTTGAACACCTGAGAAAATCAATGTTAATATTTGGTACAGTAGCCTTTGTTTGCAATTACAGAGGTCAAACGTTTCTTGTAGTTTTTCACCAGGTTTGCACACACTGGAGGAGGGATTTTGGCCCACTCCTCCACACAGATCTTCTCTAGATCAGTCAGGTTTCTGGGCTGTCGCTGAGAAACATGGAGTTTGAGCTCCCTCCAAAGATTCTCTATTGGGTTTAGGTCTGGAGACTGGCTAGGCCACGCCAGAACCTTGATATGCTTCTTACAGAGCCACTCCTTGGTTATCCTGGCTGTGTGCTTCGGGTCATTGTCATGTTGGAAGAGCCAGCCTCGACCCATCTTCAAAGCTCTAACTGAGGGAAGGAGGTTGTTGCCCAAAATCTCGCAATACATGGCCCCGGTCATCCTCTCCTTAATACAGTGCAGTCGCCCTGTCCCATGTGCAGAAAAACACCCCCAAAGCATGATGCTACCACCCCCATGCTTCACAGTAGGGATGGTGTTCTTGGGATGGTACTCATCATTCTTCTTCCTCCAAACACGGTTAGTGGAATTATGACCAAAAAGTTCTATTTTGGTCTCATCTGACCACATGACTTTCTCCCATGACTCCTCTGGATCATCGAAATGGTCATTGGCAAACTTAAGACAGGCCTTGACATGTGCTGGTTTAAGCAGGGGAACCTTCCGTGCCATGCATGATTTCAAACCATGACGTCTTAGTGTATTACCAACAGTAACCTTGGAAACGGTGGTCCCAGCTCTTTTCAGGTCATTGACCAGCTCCTCCCGTGTAGTCCTGGGCTGATTTCTCACCTTTCTTATGATCATTGAGACCCCACGAGGTGAGATTTTGCATGGAGCCCCAGTCCGAGGGAGATTGACAGTCATGTTTAGCTTCTTCCATTTTCTAATGATTGCTCCAACAGTGGACCTTTTTTCACCAAGCTGCTTGGTAAAATTTCCCCGTAGCCCTTTCCAGCCTTGTGGAGGTGTACAATTTTGTCTCTAGTGTCTTTGGACAGCTCTTTGGTCTTGGCCATGTTAGTAGTTGGATTCTTACTGATTGTATGGGGTGGACAGGTGTCTTTATGCAGCTAATGACCTCAAACAGGTGCATCTAATTTAGGATAATAAATGGAGTGGAGGTGGACATTTTAAAGGCAGACTAACAGGTCTTTGAGGGTCAGAATTCTAGCTGATAGACAGGTGTTCAAATACTTATTTGCAGCTGTATCATACAAATAAATTGTTAAAAAATCATAAATTGTGATTTCTGAATTTTTTTTTTTTTGATTATGTCTCTCACAGTGGACATGCACCTACGATGACAATTTCAGACCCCTCCATGATTTCCAAGTGGGAGAACTTGCAAAATAGCAGGGTGTTCAAATACTTATTTTCCTCACTGTATAAGAGATCCTCTAACTCATTACACCTTGTGGTGCTGTATCATTAGACCCTTAATCAGACCCTGAACTTTCATGTACTATGGTTTCTAGGAGGTCCAGTACAAAACATGGTCAAGGATCACTGGGACACCTGGTTTGCAAACTGAGCAGTCTTTGTGCTCTTGCTTGTTTAAAATAATTATCCTTGACACCTGTAAACTTGTATGCTCACCCAGTGCTGGAAAACGTTTCATTGCCCCGATTTCAGTACCCCTATGTGCTTGTTCCCCTCCACATTTAGATACCTCAGCATATGTCTACCCATCTCAGCAAGCATATTCAATTATGTGACTGCTTTACAGACTCAACTAGAGATTTTCCTTCTTGGGGGCATGCAGATTACCCCTTTTTAACACTCCCCCCCCCCCCCCATACTCTTTAATTTATTGTGTGAGGTAGTTAATTATCACCTAGTGTGATGATGGAGAACCCCTAGAAACTCCTCCGGTTTCTCATAAACTTCTTCTTTTGGACTCACAAAAGACACCTAACCCTTGGTGAATAAGAACAAAAAAGCATCACAGAAAAGCTCTGATTGTGTAGTGTGTAAACAAATCATTTATTGGGTACATCATAATAATAAAGACACTCTGCTTTAACTGTACTCCCAAAAGAAGGTGCATAAACAAGCCACAGACAAATCACATTGATGTGCAGACCTTTGATCAAAACTTTCAAGCAGGGAGTGAGTCAGCATCTTTCTTTGGACTGATGCTGTGATTCCAAAGTTTTAATTTGCGGTGCTCAGGGCTGACACCCAATTTCAGGCAAGGTGGACACAGAGCGTGGGGCCCCCTGATCTCCTCATCACCAGGGCAAATGGAACGCAGTAATTTTGCGTTAGTTCACCCTGTGATCAGTGCAGGGTATGCTGGGGTACTTTTGATGCCAAAAAGTTAAAGCGGAGTTCCGGCTGGGTGAAATAAAATAAAGTCAAATGTACAAATACTGTAGCTGCTGACTTATAATATAAGGACACTTACCTGTCCAGGGAGCCAGCTATGTCGGGCCCCCAAGCTGACCCATCCATCAGCTCCGGGTGCAGACGCCAGCATCCTTACTGAGGGCTTCACAGACGGTTTCCTACTGCACATGCACGAGCCGTGCTGCAATTTCTGAATGGTCCCTGCTGTCTTCTGGGTCATGTGTGTCTCACAGAAGGCACAAACTGCAACTGTCATTTTCACAATAAAGAATGCAATTTAAATGCATTTTTTGCTGTGAAAATGAAAATGGTCCCAAAAATGTGTCAAAATTGGCCGAAGTGTCCGCCATAATTTCGCAGTCACGAAAAAAATTGGTGATCGCCGCCATTAGTAGTTAAAAAAAATAATTAATAAAAATGCAATAAAAATATCCCCTATTTTGTAAACGCTATAAATTTTGCGCAAACCAATCGATAAACGCTTATTGCGATTTTTTTATCAAAAATAGGTAGAAGAATACGTATCAGCCTAAACTGAGGGAAAAAAAAAATGTATATATGTTTTTGGGGGATATTTATTACAGCAAAAAGTAAAAAATATTGCATTTTTTTCAAAATTGTTGCTCTATTTTTGTTTAAAGCGCAAAAAATAAAAACCGCAGAGGTGATCAAATACCACCAAAAGAAAGCTCTATCTGTGGGGAAAAAAGGACGCCATTTTTGTTTGGGAGCCACGTCGCACAAGCGCGCAATTGTCTGTTAAAGCGACGCAGTGGCGAATTGTAAAAATGCCTTTGGGCATTTAGCAGCATATTGGTCCGGGGTTTAAGTGGTTAAACAAGTTCAAGAAACGGGTTACATATTGCCAAGCAAAAAAGTGAAGTAGTGAAATATAGGCAATACAATGAAAATACTAATATTTTGTCTATCAGAAAGGATTGGTGATCCAATAAAGATACAATCTATATATCCAAGACCTCTAATAACAGGCCCCATAAACCCAGAAGGTTTGTGCCTGTTTTAACACTGGGGCTTTCTCCTAGGTATTGGAGGTACATGAATTGAATATGTGCTTTCTTTTTTAGCTGTGTTTGCATGCACTACATACCCCATTTTTTATGTGTATTTATGTTTTGATCATTGTTTTTTTCTTTTTGTCCATCCACTGTTTTGTTCATATATATAGTTCATTGTGTATTGTTTATCAGACTCATCCATCCCGCATCAGGCTTTCAGAAATCATGGCAAAGGGTTATACACCTATCCCGGGTTCCTTTCAGAGTGCATCCGTTACAGTACAGTTGGTAAGAACCAGTGCTTGTCAACAAAAACTTGCCGTGACATTTTCAAATGTATGTGATTTTTTACAAAAATGTGTATTTGTATTCAATAATGCATAACAGCTGTTGTCTTGTTGTATAGTTATTTGTTAGACATCTAATTTTCTTATAGTAAACAATAGCGTTTACTCTCCTGCATATAAAACAGACATACGCTTTACGTACCCTCACTTTACTTACACTCGCAAGTACAGACACATTGGCGTCTATGGGAAATCTTGGTCAGCTTGACATGTCACTGCTCAAGGTTTTTACCATTACGGTCTATGGGAAATTGTGTCAGCTTGGCATGGCACTGCTCCTGAACCATAAGTGACAGGAACACCAAACTTGGGGAGCACCGAGAGGGGACCCAAGACTACAACATATCCATATTTTGGGGTCGGCTAGCTTGCCTAGGTAGTTATGCCTGTAAATGACTATTGCAATGCAGAATATGCATTGAGAAGTGAAAAAGGATATTGCTTCACTTTAAGTACATGTTCGTTTTACATACCTGTACATGCCCTGATCCTATTGTGTACTTAAACGTGGGGTATGCCTGTATATGTTTTGCCAAGCAATGGAAACCTCAAGATATACAGTTGTGATAAACTGATAGCCTTTAAAGTATTTGTGAATTCTTACATTGTAAAACAACCCATTCCGTTTGAAATAGAAATGCAAGGCAAAGCTTTTGTGTATTTATAGCTATATAAAAAAAAATAGGAATTCCCTTTTTTAAAGTGATCACATGAGCTCTGTTTACAGCTGCATAAGGGGCTTAAGGGGCTTAAAGAGATGGAGGTGAAGACTGCGGGGATCGTGTCAGCAGGAGGCAGAGAAACTGCAGTGCACTGATCCTCCCAGTAAAGAGCTATGCTGGGGAAGGGGGGGAGCTTGTCAGCAGAAGTCTGACCATTGGAGTATATGTTGCCTGTGCTTCCAAGTAGAATGCAAAGAATAAAACTTGTCATGTTGGGATGGATGTGCTTTTTATGACCTGGAGTCATACCATGCTGGGGTTAGTTTCAAGCAGGGAGACTGGCAGGATCACCAGGTATTTCAAACAAAGGTAGCAATGCAAAGAGAACAGGATACCTTTTCATACAAGTACATGATGCAACAGACACAGTTGCAATAAAAAGTATGTGAACCCTTATGGAATGATATGAATTTCTGCACAAATTGTTCATAAAATGTGATCTGATCTTCATCTAAGTCACAACAATAGACAATCACAGTCTGCTTAAACTAATAACACACAAATAATTAAATGTTATCATGTTTTATTGAACACACCATGTAAACATTCACAATGCAGGTGGAAAAAGTATGTGAACCCCTAGACCGGGGGTGTCAAACTGGCGGCCCTCCAGCTGTTGCAAAACTACAAGTCCCATGAGGCATTGCAAGGCTAACAGTTACAAGCATGACTCTCACAGGCAGAGGCATGATGGGACTTGTAGTTTCGGAACAGCTGGAGGGCCGCCAGTTTGACACCCCTGCCCTAGACTAATGACATCTCCAAGAGCTAATTGGAGTGAGGTGTTGGTAACAGCTGCCCTGCCCTATAAAAAACACACACCAGTTCTGGGTTTGCTTTTCACAAGAAGCATTGCCTGATGTGAATGATGCCTCACACAAAAAAGCTCTCAGAAGACCTATGATTAAGAATTGTTAACTTGCATAAAGCTGGAAAGGGTTATAAAAGTATCTCCAAAAGCCTTACTGTTAATCAGTCCACAGTAAGACAAATTGGCCCAGATTCACAGAGAGCAAGGCACACATTACGCCGCCGTAGAGTAACCAATGTACGCTACGCCAACACAGCGCAGAGAGGCAAGCAATGCATTCAGCAAGCCAGTGCTCTCAATGCTGCACCAGCGTGGCGTGGGATTCGAAGGCGTACGCCGGCGTAGGTGGAAGTGGGCGTGACCCATGCAAATGAGGCGTGACCCCATGCAAATGATGGGCAAAGTGCCAGACAGATACGTATCACGAACTGCGCATGCGCCGTGACGTGGACGTATCCCCCTTCGCCTGCTCACAACCACATCGGAACAACTGCCTAAACTACGCCGGATCACTGCGTACGGCGTGAGCGTAACCTACGCCCAGCCAGACGCACGTCTAACGTAAAATATGCCGGCTTGTGTTCCCTGGTGCAGATCTTTGCATGTCTGCTGCTGGGTTGCACCTCCTTTATGGGGAATAACTTTACGCCGGACGTACAACTTACGTGCACCTCGCGTAGCCTGCTTAGGGCGCACGCAGGTTCGTGAATCGCCGTATTTCCCTCATTTGCATGTTTGAATGGCTAATCAATGGGAGCGGCACCATGCACCCAGCCTAAATGTGCGCCCACCCTACCCTGGTGTAAGCAAGCTACGTCGGCGGGTTGTAGCCTGGTTTTAGGCGCATATCTGTTTGTGGGTCTGGCGCACAGATACGACAGCGCACATTTACATTTACGTCAGCGTAACTTGTTATACGTCGGCGTAAGTGCTTTGTGAATCTGGGCCATTGTCTATAAATGGAGAAAGTTCAGCACTGCTATTAACTCTCTCTAGGAGTGGCCGTCCTGTAAAGATGATTGCAAGAGCACAGCACAGACTGCTCAATGAGGTGAAGAAAAATCCTAGAGTGTCAGCTAAAGACTTACAAAAGTCTCTGGCATACGCCAACATCCCTGTTAGTGAATCTACAATACATAAGACACTAAACAAGAATTTCATTGGAGGATACCACAGAGGAAGCCATTGCTGCACGTTTACAGTTTGCACAAGAGCACCTGGATGTTCCACAGCAGTATTGGCAAAATATTCTGTGGACAGATGAAACCAAAGTTGAGTTGTTTGGAAGAAACACACAACACTATGTGTGGAGAAAAAGTGGCACAGCACACCGATATCAAAACCTCATCCCAACCAAGTATGGTGGTGGGGGCATCATGGTTTGGGGCTGCTTTGCTGCGTCATCCACCAGCGGAAGCTCAACAGAAGATGGGTCTTGCAACAGGACAACGACCCAAAGCATAGAAGTAAATCAACAACAGAATGGCGTAAACAGAAGAAAATACACCTTCTGGTGTTGCCCACTCAGAATCCTGACCTTAACCCGATTGAGATGCTGTGGCATGACCTCAAGAAAGCAATTCACACCAGACATGTAATTGTCTATTGTTGTGACTTAGATGAAGATCAGATAACATTGTATGACCAATTTGTGCAGAAATCCATATCATTCCAAAAGGGTTCACATACTGTTTCTTGCAACTGTATCAGGAATAATAAAGTTGGGGTAGCATTCATTTTAAGAATAACTGTTTACTCACTGCCAGATTATGTAGCATGTTGTATCAATGTGAATACACGAAATTTAAGTGGATGTAAACCCAATTCATGAAATTTGAGCTGGGCACATATATATAAAGATGAAGACAGCAGATATACATGTAAAACTTATATAGGGAGATTAGTTTCATCCCTGTGTATCATCTGAAGCTGTTCACTTCACTGGGTATATGTGAGGGTTTACATCCACCTTAATGTAGTAATATTTCACACTTAACAGAGAATGTTGAATATTTCTATCTAAAAATTGACTGAGCCGTGTGGAAAGTTATCGGCTGCACAGTGACAGCATCCAATCGGATGCATTCACTTTTCACAGTGCCAGCAGCTGTAGGTGCCATGAAAGCCTGAATACAATAGCCTACAGTGGAGAGTCCCTCATGCATGCTGTTAGCGTGGATGGGGAATTCATTGATTTATTTTCTCTTGTGGGCTGAATGACCATAATTTCAGCCGTCTATGAGGGCCTTAGGTAGTTATAAGCACACATGACCTAAATGGTAATTTATAAGGATTTTGCAGTTGTATAGGTTGGGGTCTGCCATGTGCAGGATTTTTTTTGCTGGGGTGAACCTTCTATAGAGCTTTTTATAGATGATTGAAGAAAAATACTAGGCACTTCCAGGTATATAGGGAGCATGTGAATTACTCCTTCTTTTCTCATATGATGGTGCTGGTGCCTGGTGTTTGGCACAGCACTGTTACATGGAGATGGGCAAACAGTCCTCATCCATGTATAAGCTGGTTTGGAAATTACAGAGGGCTTTTTTTTCCTTGCTCCTGGAGCCTGCAGGGAGCAAAAAATGTGTACTGGGGTGAGGAAGAGTTAAAGTTGCTTTACTGGCTCTCAATTTTAAATAATGGATCCTAAGCACCTTGGTAAGATCCCTTAACACACAATAAATTCATATTGGGGCACAATCACAGGACATCTGCATATCCATGACAATAGGGTTATGCTGCCACCTTCAAGTATTTGGACACTGGCAAAAAATGACAGGCAAGGCTTCATTTATTTTTATTTGCTAATGTCTTAAGTTTTGCCCTCGTTCTTTGGGACATCCCTTTCATCATGGATACTAAGATGTTTTGTGTCCAATAAATATATTGGAATTTTTGGTTTATCTGTAAAATCTTTTTCTTGGAGTACATCACTGGACACAGAGCTCCCACCCCTCTTTCTTTGTGGTTCATGGCGTGCTACAAAAAATAAATTGACCGTGAACAGTCAACAAAATATGGCAGCATGGTCCTATTATCATGGATTTAAAGATGCTCTGTGTCCTGTGTTGTACTCCAGGAAAAGGATTTTACAGGTAAACCAAAAATGTCTTGAATCAAACACTGTGACTGACTCCAGGTGCCTAAATTCAGCTTTCTGTTGATGAGCACATACACTGAGTATTATTAACAAGGGGGCAGCGCAGATGCTAGTAGCTGTCCCTCAATGAGTTTGGAGGAGCAAAGTGGCTTGCTGTGGTAATGTGTGTTTTTGTGGATGCGCACAACCATAAGTCATGCAGGGGTGGCTCCATAGGAACCCGCAAGGGAAAGGAGCCACCCTAGAACTGGAGGATTGGGCCAGCCCTGAAAGGAGAAAGCTGAAACGGGTGAAAGCAAAACTTCTAAGGCTAAAGCACCAGGGAATACAGTACGACTTATTACCAGAAGCACATGCTTCTAAAAAGTTAGCAGTTAATTTTGCTTTAAAATATGTTTCTGGGAAAGTAATAATTCTCCTTTGCAATGAGGATGCCTACAAGGATTAAATGTGAGTTTAGGTCTAGCAGACCAGGAAAATCAATTTTTCTCATTCAATTCACTGCTCCCCCAGCAGCTGGAACTCTCCTCAACTTCCCTACGCTCCGGTGGTGGACTGTCCCTTTGCATACTCATGTCTGGTGCAGAGCTATGTGCTCTACACTTTACTTAATGATAATCAGTCAGAGGACATGTGACTGCCAGAGCATTGGAAAGAAAATGCTACAGGGGCCATTCTAGCAGCGTGGAAGAAAGCCTGTGGAAAACAGAGGTTCATGTAAGTAAAACTGCTTTATCCAGTTCCCCAGACCAAAACAAATATTTAATCCTTGCAGTGTTGGGACAATTTCCAAGTAAGTACCATGCATTAATACATTAAATTCACAAATTCACATATGGTATATTCTTATGGGAAGTGTTTACATTAACCAACATTATAAATCAAATACAAGCCGTTTTACTTTCCAAATAAGTTAGCCAAGAAACCTTTGAAAAGTACAGCAAGGAGCGTTGAACATAGTAGACGACCATAAAACATTAACTTTCTTTATCGTTACATCACGGGACACAGAGCGGCATTCATTACTATATGGGTTATATGGAGTACCTTCAGGTGATGGACACTGGCAATCTCAAACAGGAAATGCCCCTCCCTATATAACCCCCTCCCATAGGAGGAGTACCTCAGTTTTTACGCCAGTGTCTTAGGTGTTGGTCATGGTTTAGCTTGCCTCCGCATCCTTTGGATTAGGTGAGCTAACCGGTTCTGTCCAAAGGCCTCAGCGCTAAAGTGGTCAGTAACCGGACCCCAAACCCTTGGGGTATAGCCCATAATGCTTTTCTCTTTAGAGAGCTGGACCCTGGGCCCAGAACTTAGAAACCTTTGGGTGCCCAATGTTTCTGTTGCCAGAGTGCTATATGGGCCCAGGACAGTGGATCCTTCATAGGAACCCAGGGCCTGAAGGTCTAGACATCCCCACGGAGATGGGGGAAGATTGGCAAAGTCCTGCGGCATGGAGCAGGTAAGTGAGGGGAAAACTTGCGGAACTTGGTTCTTAGCAGGTTTTTTCTGGGGGGTCACAGGGGACATGCCTAAAGTTATGCGCTGCATCTGGCAAACTAGTCACATATCTTAATGATAGGATGGCTCTATGTGTATTTTTTCCCCATAAGAAGTGACCTCCCTTGTAGTGTTGGAAAAGCATTTGAGTAGGGCCTGTGTAATATAAAGTGTATGTGTGTGTCAGAGAGCTATGCTTACCTGCAAGCCTCCAGGCGATGCTCCATCAGTCTTCCTCCTCAGAGCCTGCAAAGCAGGCAAAACGCTGACCTCCTCGTGGTTCCAGCTGGAGCAGAGAGGCTCCCTTCCCCCCAACCCCCCCCCTATCGGCGGGCGCGCACACGCGCGTTCACGTGTTATAGGCACAATTTGCGCCGTTTAGCTGAGGGGGGAAGGGCGGGTCAGTGGTTTAAGGAAGGGGCGGCCCTTCCTTTTCGTTCCAAACAGCATTCGATACATTGGAACTGGGGAGGAAAGACCAGAGCGGCAGCACGGGGCGCCGAGGACACACAGTGGCCAAAAAGAATATTGCAGTCTTCAGAAGACTGTTTTCAAGCCTAGAAATAGGCTGTTTCTTTCTATCTCATAGTTTTTCTTGCAATACTACTCAGGGGGACAGAATGATTTTTCTTTCCTGGATTTGAAACAAAAAAAAAAAAAAAAAAGTCATCTAGGGGAGAGGAAGCATTTTTTTTCCCCCAAACAGGTGTTTGGGCAATTAACTTTTATAGTTCCAAGTACCAATAGGTAGCAGGTGTACCTCGGTATTGTACCATGGCATCCGGGTCAGAGGGTACAAGAGGTGGGGATTCCCCCAGAGAGTCTGAGGTCTCGGACAAAGCTATGCCGCTGCTTTCCCCACAGGGAGCCTTGGGGCCATCGGGATCTGGGGCTGGAGCTGGCGCGGGTCAGTCCAACCCTAAGATGGTCACGGACGAGGTATTACTCACCTCTTTAAGAGAGATGGAGAAAAGAATGGGAAAAATGATAGCCACAGCTATGCGGGGCAGTAAACGGATTAGATCTCCGTCGCCCGAGCATGGACCCTCAGAAGAGGAGGTCCTTTCCTCAGGGGAATTGGACGATCTCTTGGACAAGGACCAAGTAGGTTCAGGGATCGAAGATCCGGATACAGAGGAGTCTGGAGCAGTCTCCCAAGGGGAGGGCTGGTGGATTCAAGCCTTAACGGACTTGGTCCATAATGCATTCAACTTGCCAGTACCAGATCTCCAGGTATCGACGGTTTCAGCTTTGGGCTCACTGAGGGCGCCTCAAAGCAATGCAGTGTTTCCGATCCACCCTCTATTAGAGGGAGTTTTGTTCCAAGATTGGAACAAGCCAGATAAAATCTTCTTACCACCTAAAAGATTCTCTGCCCTATATCCTATGGAAGATAAATTTTCCAAGAAATGGGCTACTCCTGCAGTGGACGCAGCCATCTCATGTGTTAACAAGTCGTTAACATGCCCTGTAGAAAACATACAGGTATTCAAGGATCCAGTTGATAAACGCTTGGAAGCACTACTTAAGAACTCCTTCACTAGGGCAGGGGCAGTAGTACAGCCAGCGGTGGCTGCGATTGGGGTTGCTCAAGCATTATCGGATCAAATTAAGCAGATGCTTAAACTTATTCCTGCCCAGCAGGCATAAGAATTTTCGGATGTCCCTAGGGCCATATGTTTTACAGTAGACGCAATTAAGGATTATATCCAGCAAGCGTCACGTTTATCGTTATCCCTTATCCATATGAGAAGACTCTTATGGTTAAAGAGCTGGGAGGCCGAGCCCCCATGCAAGAAGCTCCTGGTAGGGTTTCCCTTCTATGGAGAACGACTCTTCGGAGAAGACCTAGATAAATACATTCAGACCATTTCAAACGGCAAAAGTACTCTCTTGCCAACTAAGAAGAAGTTTCAGGGGCCTGCGTTTAAACGACAGTACTCCCCTGGGCAGGGGCCCTCTAATGCCAAACAGTATCGACGGCCTCCTGCGAAAGCAAACTTCGGCTTCAACAGCAAGTCTCAAGGACAGGCTGCTAGAGGCAGAAAGCAGTGGTTTCGCAAACCAGCAAAACCAGCCCCCAAGCCCTTATGAAGGGGCGCCCCCACCCACGAAGGTGGGGGGAAGGCTGCGACTCTTTTCAGAGGTTTGGGAAGCCAGCATTCCCGACGAATGGGTACGGTCTTCCGTGGCCACGGGCTACAAATTAGATTTCCTAAAGTTTCCTCCTCCTCATTTCCAGGAGTCGAGGATTCCAAACGATCCGGAGAAGGGAGCCGCATTAATGTCGGCATTAAATCATCTACTTTCCCAGGAAGTAATAGTAGAGGTACCAGTCCTGGAACGGGGACTAGGTTTCTACTCCAACCTATTCATCATCCCGAAGTCCAATGGAGATGTCAGGCCAATTTTGGACCTAAAGATGGTAAATGCATACCTAAAGATCCGCTCATTTCGGATGGAATCCGTGCGGTCAGCAGCTGCCACACTCCAAAAGGACGACTTCATGGCGTCCATAGACATAAAGGATGCCTACCTTCATGTTCCAATTTATCAGCCACATCAAAAATATCTACGCTTCATGGTGGCTTCGCGTCACTTCCAATTCGTGGCGCTTCCCTTCGGGTTGGCTACGGCCCCCCGGGTGTTCACGAAGGTCCTAGCTCCAATCCTAGCCAAACTAAGGATCCAAGGGGTCACGATCCTAGCATACCTGGACGACCTCCTAGTCATAGATCACTCGTCTCCCGGCTTGGAGCGAGCAGTGGCCCTCACGGGCCAATACCTCGAGAAGTTCGGCTGGGTCCTAAATCGAGAAAAGTCCGCTTTCCTGCCCACAAGGCAGTTGGAATATCTCGGCATGAGATTAGACACAGAACAACAAAGAGTGTTTCTACCTCTGAGGAAGGTCAAAGCCATCAAGGAATTAATCCTACTGGTTCTAAGCAAAAAGGAACCGACTATTCGCCTATGTATGAGGTTACTAGGCAAGATGGTGGCCACATTCGAGGCGGTACCATACGCCCAGAGTCACACTCGCATCCTGCAGGCAGCCATCCTGTCAGCATGGAGCAGAAGGCCACAGGCCTTGGATATCCCGTTGCCGCTCTCATCAAGAGTCCGACAAAGTCTGTGTTGGTGGTTAAATCCTCAGAACCTACTGAAGGGGAGATCTTTCAGCCCAGTGGCTTGGAAGATAGTGACCACAGACGCCAGCCTGACAGGCTGGGGAGCAATTTTGGATGGTTGCACTCGCCAAGGTACTTGGGCAAAGCTAGAGGAGCAGTTGCCCATCAACATCTTGGAGCTCAGAGCTGCTCGACTAGCCCTCAGGGCTTGGACGTCAAAATTGCAGGGGTTCCCGGTGAGAATTCAATCAGACAATGCCACGGTTGTGGCATACATAAATCACCAAGGGGGAACCAGGAGTCAAGCCGCTCAGAGAGAGGTAAGCTTGATTCTCCTATGGGCAGAGGCTCATGTGCCCTGCATATCGGCAATATTCATTCCCGGAGTGGACAACTTTCAGGCGGACTTCTTAAGCCGCCAGACTCTATGGCCGGGGGAATGGTCTCTGCATCCACAAATCTTTCAAGCACTCTGCCAAAGATGGGGAGTGCCGGACGTGGATGTCATGGCATCGAGACTCAACAAGAAGCTAGACAGGTTCATGTCCCGCTCAAGGGATCCGATGGCCTGCGGAACCGATGCGCTGGTTTGCCCTTGGCATCAGTTCAAACTTCTTTATGCGTTTCCCCCGCTTCAGTTACTACCCCGCCTGCTGCGCAGGATCAGGGTGGAGCACATACCAGTCATCCTGGTAGCTCCAGCATGGCCCAGAAGGGCATGGTACTCACTAATCTTAAAGATGGTAGTGGGAGACCCTTGGACTCTTCCTCTACGGCCAGACCTGCTATCGCAAGGTCCGATCCTCCACCCTGCCTTACGGCATCTAAATTTGACGGCCTGGAAGCTGAATCCCTGATTCTCAGGGGTAGAGGTCTGTCTCAGAATGTAATCTCTACCCTAATCAGAGCCAGGAAACCGGTCTCTAGGGTGATTTATCACAGGGTCTGGAAGGCCTATGTAGGCTGGTGTGAGTCCAAGCTATGGCTTCCTCGCAAATTCACCATTGATAGAGTTTTAAGTTTTCTCCAGCTAGGAGTGGATAAAGGATTGGCATTAAGCACAATCAAAGGACAGATTTCTGCTCTGTCAGTGTGGTTTCAGCGGCCGCTGGCCACCCACTCGCTGGTTAAGACCTTCCTTCAAGGGGTCTTACGTATTAAACCTCCAGTTAAATCCCCGCTTTGCCCGTGGGATTTAAACCTTGTTCTGTCAACTTTACAGAAACAACCGTTTGAGCCGTTGGCTGAAATTCCTTTGGTTTTACTGACAAGGAAGTTAGTATTTTTGGTCGCCATAGTTTCCGCAAGAAGAGTATCGGAACTGGCGGCCTTATCCTGTAAGGAACCATATCTTATTTTTCATAAGGACAGGGTCGTTCTCCGCCCTCATCCTTCCTTCCTACCGAAGGTTATATCCAGTTTTCATTTGAACCAGGATTTGGTATTACCATCCTTCTTCCCTAAACCTACTTCCAGAAAGGAAGGGTTGCTGCATACCTTGGATATCGTCAGGGCCATGAAGGCCTATCTTAAAGCTACAAAGAAGATCCGGAAAACAGATGTGCTGTTCATATTACCGGATGGGCCCAAGAAGGGGCAGGCAGCTGCAAAGTCCACCATTTCTAGGTGGATTAAGCAATTAATCACTCAGGCCTACGGCTTGAAAGGGTTGCCTCCTCCAGTATCATTAAAGGCTCATTCTACTAGGGCCATGGGCGCCTCCTGGGCAGCACACCACCAGATCTCTATGGCTCAAGTTTGCAAGGCGGCAACCTGGTCTTCTGTCCACACGTTTACAAAATTCTACCAGTTGGACGTAAGAAGGAATTCTGATACAGCCTTTGGGCAGGCAGTGCTGCAGGCTGCAGTTTGAGACCCTCGGATTCCGGGGGCTCCTCTTTTTTGAGTTAAATTAAAAATTTAAGATTATTTTTCTCAACTAAGTTGGATTTATTATGATTTGAGTATTCTCTAAATTAAATCCTTTTGTCTTGGAGATGTTCTCCCTCCCCTCATTGTAAGCATTGCTTTGGGACATCCCATATAGTCATGAATGCCGCTCTGTGTCCCGTGATGTAACGATAAAGAAAAAGAGATTTTTAATACAGCTTACCTGTAAAATCTTTTTCTTGGAGTACATCACGGGACACAGAGCTCCCACCCCTCTTTTGAGGACCATTTTGGGAGGCATACTGCTTGCTACAAAACTGAGGTACTCCTCCTATGGGAGGGGGTTATATAGGGAGGGGCATTTCCTGTTTGAGATTGCCAGTGTCCATCACCTGAAGGTACTCCATATAACCCATATAGTAATGAATGCCGCTCTGTGTCCCGTGATGTACTCCAAGAAAAAGATTTTACAGGTAAGCTGTATTAAAAATATCTTTATTATAGCAGAAGGGTACACTCGTACATAAGTATGTCTACGGAATAACAATACCTATGTAATGGGCAAACCTACATACAACAAAGCTCTACATTGAAAGTAGGTTAAAGAAGTTTTTTTTTTCTATTATGAAAGTATGCAACATTTTACAACTATGGAGCCGACACAAGCCATGCAAGAGAATTGCTAATAAAACACAGTGCATTGGGTAAAATAAAGTAATGAATGGTAAAATCATCATCTTGCTTGATGGGAATTACATGCCTGGAAAAATGTGACAAAGCCTATTGAATGAGAAACTATGCACAAAAAATACAGATAGACTTGCACTACACCTGTGAAAGAAATTTGAAACATCTTGAACTAAGCCACTACACACTAGAAAATTGAGTTGGGGTCATTTTAGCTAAACCAGAGAAAAATGAAAACCCAAAAAAGGTTTATACATGAAAATAAAAGGCAAAAAAGCCTAAATGCCCTAAAATTATCAACGACTATTGCATTTCTGAATATAACCTGCCAAAATGCATTGCAATAATTAAACCCCAAGATCAAGAGATATTTAAATTTGTAAGTTCATTAACCAACCAAATTTCAAATGCTCAACATTTGGTGTGTCATTTTAAAATTTTTGCAATATGAAGCGCTTAAGTTAATGCCACCTCTACCAGGAGTCAAGTCACCTAGTATAAATGTTCTTTTCAACTAATTCTACCAAAATTTTAAAGTCCCATCTCCTTGTTTTAGGTATCTTTTTAACACAGCAGCCTTAGTAGGCACCTTTGCCAAAGAGCTTTGCCAGGCCGTCATAGTTACACTTTCTAAATCTGGAAAAGAATGGACTTCTCACAGCAGCTTTCATTTGACTGTCTAACTGAAGCAGTTTCTGTAATGATTCATTCCATCTTTTCTCAGAATAGATTCATCAGATGTCAGTACAGGCAGTGACTACCTACCATGAATCAGCCATGAATGAAGTTAGATTTTTATATTCATATTTGTCATAGTCTGTGTAATATTTAATTCTAATTCCAGCTGTAATAAAGTTCTCTCACCCCTCCTATATATGTAGTGAACACTAACTCACTGTACATTTACTATTCTAATTAATCTGCATATCACAAATATAATGTTATATAATTGTACTCTGTGACGGAGTCACTTTGGGTGGGGAGGCCTGTGGAACCCAAAAGCTCTTGGGGTGGTTGGGAAAACCTTGTTTTGTCGAAGTTACCCTGTGTCTCTAATAGGGGCACAGGGTGACCGATAAAAATTCAGTCTGATCTGTACTAATCGGACTCACTGTACAGCCACACTGGAATGGTGTGTGTAATATATATATATATATATATATATATATATATATATATATATATATATATATATATATATATATAATTTTGTTGTGTACCCTTTGCTGGTCTGTTTGGGGTGTGGCTGTATTCCAATGTTTCATTGTGTCTGTCTGCCTTGGATATTATGGGATGTGTATGTTGATTAGCTGTGAGATTGGTGGGGGCGAATTCCTCCAACAGCTCTCACTGCTGATTGGACAGTTGACCCCGTCTGGAATGCAAAGGTGGGGGGGATTGTTCAAAGTATTATCTGTGTACCTGTGTTTTTAGTAAACAGTCCATGTTCAGAAACCAAGAGAGTATTGTCTTTTTTTGTTCTTGTTTGCGGTTGGAATCTCTGATACTGTATCTATATTCAGACTGGGAGGACGCGGTATATGACGAAATCACTCAAACGGAGTGTGGGACGTCTTGTTACATAGTCAAACTTTGTTTTTATTCTGCTGTACGGTAGTCTTGCCAAATTATCTCTCTATGAATGTGTAGCTGGAAAGGGCGATGAACTTATTCTTATTGGGGGTATGGCATGGTGGGTGCCCAGGCTGAGGTTGTCTTTCCTACCATTATTTTGCCTGTGTGAACACTAAACTCTGATGTATTTTTTTTTTTTTTTTTTTAATTCTCCTCAAGCAAATATGTATTCTCAACTCAGCCTTCTTAACTCTCAGCCTCTTCTTTTTTATGCTGCTGCGATCTGACTTCCTGTTAGAGGGTGGTTATGTTTGTTGTCTGTGGTCCCATTGTATGTAGGAACATAGCCACCCTGTCTTGCTTGCGTTCAAGTTCAAAGATGGATATGGACTAAGGGATGTACAGAATAGTGTGCATGTGTCCTAATGAACATGTACTGCTCATTCCAAACTAACGAGGGGGAAATGCAAATGTTCCAGTGAACTTGAAGGACATTGCAAGGAGGCAGAAAAACACACCAAGAAACGGTTTATTTAAAAAAATAAAATAACCGATTGCAGGACCAGTTGTGTATAGATTGTTTTTTGAAAATAAGTATATTGTTTAGTGTAGGTTTTGCTGATGGGGTTCTTTAGTTAGAAAAATGGTATAGAAGTCACAGTTCCTTTTATAAGTCTAAATACATTTCATAACTTGATCATAACAGTTCCTTTTATAAGTCTAAATACATTTCATAACTTGAATTATGAAATGCATTTGATTCACTTATCGAAGGCTGATTTCGCAATGCAATTTTCCTTCCTTTTTCATTTTTTGATGTAGTTTGTTTTTCCACTAGGTGGTGCAGTTACAGCTTTTCTATGAGAAGTGTTAAATATCTACAGTAACATTTAAAATTGAGAGTACTTGTGTCTCAGAAACATTAAAGCATTGCATGAGCAATGTGTAATGTAGAACTCCCTCAGTGAATGTACTTTAAGTAAGTTATAGGAAATTCAGTAGCATACTTCATGAGCTGGTGCAAATTTGTTCTTTATTTGGATATAAATTAGTGTATATAACATCAGTTCAAATCCTAACCACGACACTACCTGCCTGAAGTTTGTATGGTCTCCACGTGTCTGCGTTTGTTTTCTCCAAGTACTCTGGTTTCCTCTGGTAGGTTGTGCTGGTAGGTTAATTGACTCCTGTCTAAATTGGTCCTAGTGCGTGTATGTATGAATGTGAGTTAGGGACCTTCAATTGTAAGCTCCTTGAGTGCAGGGACTGATGTGAATGTACAATATATATATATATATATATATATATATATATATATAATATAGCGCTGTGTAAATTGACAGTGCCATGTAAGTACCTATAATAAATGCTTTCTTCTTTGAAGCCAACTGTTGGAGCTGTATGGTTCATTCATTCAGGTGCATAGACCCAAAAGTCCATGAAGAGACAATTTGTTATATGCCTGCATCCAGAAGCATATTAAAAATCATGGAGACCACCGTTGATGCGATAGGTGCAATCTACAACGCGTATTACTAATGCCAATGAACTTAAACCTGATAATATTGAAAACCGCCTGTGGCGGAACAATATCCGGATAGTGGGGCTCCCGAAGAAGGTGGAGGGAAGGGACCGCACAGAATTTGTGGCACAATGGCTGCTATATACATTTTGAAAAAAAGCATTCACTCCACTGTATTCTGTGGAGCGAGCTCACGCGGTCCCACCTAGGCCTCTTCCGCCTCATCACCCGCCCCACAGTTTATTGGCTAGACTCCTCAATTTCAAAGATAAAGAGATTGTACTCAGTTTAGCCAGAGAATGTTGTAACATCCAGTCTAATGGCACCCAGATCTTTTTTTTACCCTGACTTTTCGGCAGAAGTACAGCGCCGCAGGGCTAAATTTACAGAGGTCAAAAAAAAGGCTGCAGCGCCTCCAGGCCACTTATGCTATGTTGTTTCCTGCCAGGCTCTGTTTCTTGGCCAGGGGACAAGCCCATTTCTTTGATTCAGCCACAGAGACCTCCGGCTGGCTGAATGCCCCTGAGCAAGTGCTTTGCCAAGCTAGAAGAGATGTAGCAGCGGAGGACTGACGCACATTTTTGTGTTCTGATAATTACTTGTTGCCCATGAGGCCGAAGACTGTCCTGCTACAAAGCCATCCGGAATTCTGAGGATCCGGCTGGGAGACTTTGTTATACTGTTTCTATTGTGAGCAAGAATTCTCTGTATGATTGGTTTATCTTTGGATTAGAAACTAAGCAAGTTTGATGGTTCTTGGGCTGCTTACAATTGGTCAGATGAGGAATTTTACCTAACCCCAGGTTGTTATCTCAAGTGAAGCCTGTTGCTTCTTACCAGGATGGTGCAACACTCACCTGCATGCCCCTAGGGGAGAACTTTCTAATTCTAAGGGGGTAACCCTATTTGCTCGAAATGATGAAAGCACCAAAGTTCTTTTTACGTTATTGTTCAGTTTCTATTCAATTATAGTTCCAGCACTTTCTGTCCGAAGTTGCACCACTGTGTTCCCACCATGTAGAGACACTCTGAATCCCCAGTGATGCCCTTCCCTCGAGACCCTTGCTCAGCTGAGCATAGGATGACTCTGATGTACTTGACTCGCATCCAGCCTACAATTACTGTTTTACTTATTTGGAATGGCAGCTGTACCTGTGGTATCTTGGAACGTTAGAGGCATCCGGGACCCCTTTAAGTGTGCCATGGTATCCACTGCTCTTTGAAGGCACCTGCCTGCAATGTGTGCTCTGCAGGAGACCCATATGGTACCAGAGACTGTTATGTCTGCAGTGCTGTTGGATGAGCTTGGCGTATCACTCTAGTCATACCTCCTACTCCAGGGGGGTGAGTGTTCTGATACATCGATCCTTGCATTCTCAGTTATTTGACAAAATGATTGACCCTGAAGGGAGATATGTGATTTTGTTATGTAGAATATTTAATGTTAAATGTATTTTTGCAGCAGTGTATATACTGCCTCTTTTCATCTCTTTAGTGCTAAGAACTCTCTTGACATACCAGCTAGGCAACCCTGATATGCCCCCTAATCCTAGTTGTAGATCTTAATGGCTATTTAGAACCTGTGCTGGACAAACATCCCCCTCCTATAGCGAGTGTTAAACAGCATTGCACTACATTACTGAAATTTGTAGAGGAAATGGGATGGATAGATCCATGCCGGTTCTGAAACCCACTCCAGAAACAATTCTCATGCTTCTTTAAGTCCCACCTCTCCATGTCTAAAATTGACCAGTGCCTCTATACCCCAGCCGCCTCACTCTAAGGAAAAGACATACAATACTTGGTAAGAGGTATCTCTAATCACTCCCCTCTACTTAAATGTTGGGCCTGCCTCGACCCTACCAAGAACCATGAAAGCTAAACGCTTTTTGGCTAAATGACAGATCATGACATGATTTCTGACACGATCTCTACCTACTGGCAGAACAATAGAAAGCACTCTGACCCCATAGTCACATGGGATGCCTTCAAGGCATACCTGAGAGGCTTATTCATAACGGAGGTCAATACAATTAAACACAATACTCAGGTACAGAAGGAACAGGCTGTGCAGCTGGTCTGTCAACCGGAGGTGGAGTTTAGTGCTAACTCCTCTGATGTTGCTAGAGAAGCCTGGATGGCCGCTCAGTCGGCAGCAGACCGATTGATGTTCTTGGCCAAAATTGTGCAATCAAACCAAGTTTCCCCTTCTATTGGGGCTCTACGCAATTGTATGGAAAGGGTGGTGTATGACCTGACTGTCATTTATGCAGGAGCTGGAGGAGTTTTATTCAGATTTGTATTGTTCCAGGCAGGATTACACATCAGTAAACTTGAATGGAAGTGATTATTGCGCAAAACAAAAGGAGAGATTAAGCCGCTACACAAGAATGTGACAAAAATTTAAAGTCAAGTGAAGGTGGAAATGTAGTGCTAAAAGTGATATAGCCGTGAAATATACAGTGAAATATAAAAAAATCACTAGCAGTATGAACCCAGTAGGGTAGAAGAAAACGGTGATGAAACAACAAAATAATGGTGAATAAATGAATCCACAAATGAAATAGATATAGTAGCAGTGTCCGTCACAAATGGTGGAAGCTGTATAAACCATCATAAGGAATATATCTTCAAGCAAATGGTATAACTTAAACACGCGTGACACATTGGGGCTGATTTACCAAGCCTTTACTCCATGACTCATGGAGTAAAAGCAGGAGTAGCAGCCGTTTGGCCATTTACTATAGAAATACGCTGCTAGTGCAGTGTATTTCCCTAGTTACTAATGTGCTCCGTGCGCCCAGGAGAGGGTGCATTGTGCACCAGTACAGACCTGGCGCACGGCACATTGAAATGTAAATTGCGGGGGTTTGGGTGGGAGTTTATTAGGGGGGGAGGTGGGGGGATGCAGGGGAAGTGAAGTGACATGTGTTTGAAGTGTTTGGCGGGCCGAATTGAAAGGGAAAGTGTTTTTTGAAAACAGATCCCCGTACGCTTGCACAGTGCGCCTGAACCTCGGGAGGTTCATTTGCATACTGGGCATGCGCAGAGAGAAATTTCGGCGCTTCCCGTGCGCCTTGTCAGTACGCCGTGAAAATCTTGGTAAATACCAAGCGGCGTACCCGTGAATGCGCTGCGTGACGCGGCGCACGGGAATCTCCGAGCTGTTTTCAGCCATGAAGGGGAACTCCGCGCCAAATTTCAAACTTGAAATCGGCGCGGGTCCCCCTCCAGGGCTACATTAGGCTCTTAGGCTTGGCCCGGAACGTGAGGGGTTAAACCCGCGCCGATTCGGCGCGGGGGTCCCCCCCCAGATCCAAACCAAGCCCTCATCCCAAGCATGCAGTCTGGCCCGGACAGGAATGGGGGCGGGGACGAGCGAGCGCCCCCCCCTCCTGAGCCGTACCAGACCGCATGCCCTCAACATGGGGGAGTGTGCTGTGGGGGAGGGGGGCACTGCCCCCCCACCCCACAGCACTCTTGTCCCCATGTCGATAGGGACAAGAGCCTCTTCCCGACAACCCTTGCCATTGGTTGTCGGGGTATGCGGGCGGGGCCAATCGGAATCTGCGAGCTCCCTTTAATAAGGGGGCCCCCAGATGCCGGCCCCCCACCCTATGTGAATGAGTATGGGGTACATCGTACCTCTACCCATTCACATGGGGGAAATGTACAGTAAAATAAAACACCACACAGAATAAAATATTTTATTAATCTGCTCCGGAGCCCCCCCCCTTTCTTCTTTAGCTCTGTTACAAGGGGGGTTTCTTCTCTCCCGATCTTCCGCCGGGACCCTGGGCTTCGGTGATTTCTGCCGGGGGAGGGCGCCATCCCTCGGTCCTCTCCGGAGCCTTCCGCCGGATGCCCCTACCCCATTTAAGCTCTTTTTCATTAGGGAGGGGCATCCGGACTTCGGGGTCTTCTGCCGGGGGATGGCGCCTATCCCCCGGTCTTTTCCGGTGCCTTCCGCCAGGGTTCCGGTCTTCCTGGTCTTCTGCCGGGGGTGCGCCAACTCCCAGGTCTTTTCTCTTCTGTCTTCTCTGCTCCCTCTTCTGCCTGGCTCCCCCGCGGAGCCAGGGCTTTCTTCTGTCTTCTTTCTTCTCTCTTCCTTCTTCTGCCTGTCTCCTCCGGGAGCCCAGGGCTTGTCTCCGCTGTCTTCTTCCTTCTCTTCCATTGGATGTTGACACGACGAGGTTCCGCGCTGACATGCCGTGTCAGCGGCGGGCATGGACTTATATAGGGTAATGCCACCATGTGACCTCAACCCATGTGACATCACATTCCCTGGGCATGATGGGAATGTGATGTCACATGGGTTGAGGTCACATGGTGGCATTGCCCTATATAAGTCCATGCCCACTGCTCAGACGGCATTACAGCGCCGGACCTCGTCGTGTCAACATCGAATGGAAGAGAAGGGAGAAGACAGCGGAGACAAGCCCTGTGCTCCGCGGAGGAGACAGGCAGAAGCGGAAGGCATCGCAGAAGCCCGCGGGTGTCGCCCCCCGGCGGAAGACACCGTACAAGCCCGGGACCCTCCCCCAAAGGCAGGAGCCTCACTGGTGAAGGGGGTCCCGATGAAATACGTCGCTGAAGACGGGGGTGGGGTGCCAGTGCACCCCCCCCCGCAGAAACCGTCGTAGAAGCCCGGGACCCTCCCCCAAAGGCAGGAGCCTCACTGGTGAAGGGGGTCCCGGTGAATTACGTCGTTGAAGACGGGGGTGGGGTGCCAGTGCACCCCCCCCCCCGCAGAAACCGTCGTAGAAGCCCGGGACCCTCCCCCAAAGGCAGGAGCCTCACTGGTGAAGGGGGTCCCGGTGAATTACGTCGTTGAAGACGGGGGTGGGGGTGCCAGTGCACCCCCCCGCAGAAACCGTCGTAGAAGCCCGGGACCCTCCCCCAAAGGCAGGAGCCTCACTGGTGAAGGGGGTCCCGGTGAATTACGTCGCTGAAGACGGGGGTGGGGTGCCAGTGCACCCCCCCGCAGAAACCGTCGTAGAAGCCCGGGACCCTCCCCCAAAGGCAGGAGCCTCACTGGTGAAGGGGGTCCCGGTGAAAGACGGCGAAGCCCGGGGCCTAATGGGGTGGTGGTGGGGGGCCCCGGCAGAAGACCCCCGGCAGACTAATAAATTAATTTATTCATGTGTGGTGTTTTATTTCTTTACATTTTTTTCCCCAGGTGAATGGGTAGGGGTACGATGTACCCCCATACTCCTTCACATAGGGTGAGGGGCCGGAATCTGGGGGGCACCTTATTAAAGGGGCCTCAGATTCTGATAAGCCCCCCGCCCGCATACCCCGACAACCAACGGCCAGGGTTGTCGGGAAGAGGCTCTTGTCCCTATCGACATGGGGACAAGAGTGCTTTGGGGTGGGGGGGCAGTGCCCCCCTCCCCCACAGCACACACTCCCCATGTTGAGGGCATGCGGTCCGGTACGGCTCAGGAGGGGGGGGGCGCTCGCTCGTCCCCGCCCCCATTCCTGTCCGGCCAGACTGCGTGCCTGGGATGAGGGCTTGGTTTGGATCTTGGGGGGAACCCCACGCTGGTTTTCGGCGCGGGTTTAACCCCTTATATTCCAGACCAAGCCTAAGAGCCTGGTATGCACCTGAAGGGGAACCCACATTTTTTTTTTTTTGGTCTGGAGTTCCCCTTCATGAACAGCGATCTGTCATTTACCCATGTCAGTCCCCCCCCCCCTTCAGTTAGAACACACCCAGGGAACATATTTAACCCCTCCCTCGCACCTAGTGTTAACCCCTTCCCTGCCAGTGGCATTTTTAGAGTAAGCAATGCATTTTTACAGCACTGATCGCTCGAAAAATGCCAATGGTTCCAAAAAAGTGTCCGATGTGTCCGCCATAATGTCGCAGTACCGATAAAATTCGCTGATCGCCGCAATAACTAGTTAAAACAAAAAAAAGCCATATTTTGGAGACGCTATAACTTTTGCCAAAACCAAACACTAAACGCTATTTGCGATTTTTTGGAACCAAAAAGATGTAGAATACGTATCGGCCTAAACTGAGGGTTTTTTTATTTTTTAGAATATATATTTTTGGGGATATTTATTATAGCAAAAAGTAAATATAATTTTTACATATGTGGGCGGGACTTACGCAAGTCCCGCCCACATATATAAACATCGTTCAAACCACACATGTGAGGTATTGACGCGTGCGTTAGAGCGAGAGCAATACTTTTACCACTAGACCTTCTTTGTAACTATAAACTGGTAACCTGGAAAAAAAAGAAAAAGGTCGCCTATGAGGATATTCACGGAATTAATTTTGGCCCCATTGCAGGAGTGTTTCCAATAGTAAAGCGTGACATGTAAGGTATCTATTTACTCGGTGTAACATCATCCTTTACATTATCCCCAAAAATTGGGCTCACTTTTGTGTTTTGTTAATTTTTAACCACTTGAGCCCGGACCATATTTCTGGTCAATGACCGGGCAAGTTTTTGTGATTCGGCACGGCGTCGCTTTAACTGACAATTGCGCAGTCGTGCGACGTGGCTCCCAAACAAAATTGGCAACCTTTTTTTTCCCACAAATAGATTATTAAATGTGCGTGTTTACTTCTGTCTTTAACACCTCCCCTTCAGGCTGGAAAGCATCAGATCAGGGGAAACAAAAAAAAAAAAAAGCTCTCATTCCATTGCAGCTTGGTTCCTACATGTGCGATGAACTGAGCATGCTCAAACACTTAGAAAAAAATTATCCTTTCTTTTTAAAAGGTGAAAAACACTCCTTGGATGCTCATAGAGCGTGGTTTGGGTTAATTGCAGGTGTGCCCAATTACAAGCTCACCCAAACTAGAGACTGCAATTTGTTCATGTGATTTCAATTGCTTCATTACTAGCACTGTGTAAAAGCAGGGATCGATCAGTCCTCAGCTGCCCTCAGAAGGGGCAGGCTGGCAGAAATGCTGTTGCTAAACACAAATGTGGTTTGTTGCATGGGTTTTGTTTTATTTTGCCAATGGTTTTGGTTTATTTTTAAATGATGTTCACTTTGATGTATTTGTCTATGTGGCCTTATTTTATGAAAAATGTGTGAAGCTATGGTTATTTAGAATTTTGAAATGTATTTTTGTTTGTGTTTGTTTGTCTTTTTTTGCTTTCCTTGTTTTGTTGACCAATAAAAATTACTTTAAAATTTTTAAGTTTGTCTTTTGTTACTTTTTCATGCTACATATGTTGACAGCTGCAGCTGAAATCGGTTTGGGCCTAACAAATTATGTGTGATTTTTGTCTAAGCTTCTTTCCTGGTGTGTAATCATGAAATGTTTGCCATGTTTATTCTCCATGACTTTAAAGACACAACTGGTAAGTATTTTCTTTTTTCTGCAGTGGTCCTCAGCCCTCAAGTACCCCCGACAAGAAAAGGTTTTGTGGATTTCTCTTATCAAGAATTGCTGTCCAGACTGTCTTTTAAAGCACATGTGCAAGATGAAGGAAAACCTGCAAACATGGCCTGTGTGGGGGGGGGGGGGGTTTGCTATTGGTGGACAGGCTTGACTTGCTGATTTACAGCACTGTGCTTAAATCTAGCGCAAGGCAATCCTATTCAAATTGTGGGTGTTTGAGGGAAGCCAAGTGAGTGTTAGAACCCCTGCTTTGTGTTTTTTTATTTTTGTGTTGAGCTTTGTGTCCCTTTTATTAAAATTGGCTTCACTTCCTGTCACACAGCTGAACAGGAAGTGAGGTTAAAACCCTACAAGTGTCATTTCTTGGGGACACAGGTCAATCTAACTAGTGTCCCCATTAAGCAAATTGCACTCCAGCACTGCTGTGTACACCCCAAATCATGGGTCTTCAAACTACGGCCCTCCAGTTGTTCAGGAACTACAATTCCCATCATGCCTAGTCATGTCTGTGAATGTCAGTGCATTACAAGGCCTCATGGGATGTGTAGTTCTACAACAGCTGGAGGGCCGTAGTTTGAGGCTCCCTGCCCCAAATGATTATTTGGTTTGGGGTTTAGTAAAGGCAAAGCCACTCTGCAGTACAAGCATAGTTGCTGAAAATCAGAGAGGAAGCACTGATGGTTTTAACATCCAATCCTGTAGAAGCAAAGTTGTTTTGTTTTCTTTCTTCCTTGCTTTGCACTTGTAGTGCAAAGTGGATTTGCCTTTA
Source organism: Rana temporaria (assembly GCF_905171775.1). NCBI lineage: Eukaryota > Metazoa > Chordata > Amphibia > Anura > Ranidae > Rana > Rana temporaria. The sequence goes on from NC_053501.1 coordinate 80,192,801, forward strand.
GTAAATGGACCCCAAAGTCCAAGATCCCTAATAATTTGGGGTGTACACAGCAAAATGCTAGAGTGCAATTTACATAATGGGAAACTATTTAGATTGATCTCTGTGTCCCCAAGAAAAGATATTAGTAAGGTTTTACCCTCACTTCCTGTTTGGCTATGTGACAGGAAGTGAATGAATTAGAAAGGGTGAAGACACCTCACAAATGTTGTCACTATCAGGGGTGCAGACATCCCCCAAAAAAATTTGCAGATAATACTTATTTGCAAATTAATCATTTTTTAGTTAACATTGGGTGGGGTGCTCTAACACACACATTCCTACATATTAGCAATGCTGTATCCTGGCCTATTGGCATGGTTATATTTTCTTAGGCCTTTCAATAAAACTCTATGAAATTTGTGCTTAAACTAGAACCAGGGGTGGACTGACAACTCATGGGGCCCCCGGGCAATAGAAGATTATGGGGCCCCTCTGGCTTACAGATGGCCAGCACGCCAGGAGGTAGTGCAGAGGCGGGCAGCTAAAATCTTGGGATATTCACATTAAAAGCATGTCATTTTCGGACATATCAGGGACAGATCAAAAAAAAACACAGATTTTTACATACTGTCCCTGGTTTTACTGAGCCTGGCAACCCGGATGGGGCCCCCTAGTGGCATGGGGCCCTCGGGCAGTGCCCGAGTGACTCAATGGTCAGTCCGCCCCTGACAAGAACTATAATCAACAAGTTTTATTTTCTTTAATTTTGGATAGAGTGAGGGAGGGTTATAGGCCCTGTCAGTTTATTTTGTATTATCTGTGTCCAATTGGGGAGATTTGCCTTCACTTCCTGCCCCATAGCCAAACAGGAAGTGAGAGAAAAACTATGCAAATTAACCACTTCCCGCCCAGCCTATGGCCGATTTACGTCCGGGAAGTGGTTACACAATCCTGACAGGACGTCCTGCATGATTTCATGCCGCGCGCGCCTGTGGGGGCACGCAGCGCGGCGATCGGTGATGCGGGGTGTCAGTCTGACACCCTGCATCTCCGATCTCGGTAAAGAGTCTCTCACGGAGACGGAGACTCTTTACCACGTGATCAGCCGTGTCCAATCACGGCTGATCACGATGTAAACAGGAAGAGCCATCGATGGCTCTTCCTCACTCGCGTCTGACAGACGCGAGTATAGGAGAGCCGATCGGTGGCTCTCCTGACAGGGGGCGTTCGCGCTGATTGTTTATCAGCGCAGCCCCCCCTCGGATCACCACACTGGACCACCAGGGATGCCCACCCTGGACCACCAGGGTGTGCAAAAAAAAAAAATATTGAAAAAAAAAACAAAAAGCATTAAAAAAAAAGAAAAAAGATGCCAATCAGTGCCCACAAATGGGCACTGACTGGCAACCTGGGAAAATCAGTGCCACCCCACAGTGTCCATCAGTGCCACCCCACAGTGTCCATCAGTGCCACCCCACAGTGCCCATCCATGCACAGTGCCCACCTATCAGTGCCCACCTGTGCCACCCATAAGTATCCATCAGTGCCACCCATAAGTGCCGCCCATAAGTATCCATCAGTGCCACCCATAAGTGCCGCCCATGAGTGCCCATCTGTGCCACCCATGAGTGCCCATCAGTGCCGCCTATGAGTGCCCATCAGTGCCGCATACCAGCGCCGCCAATCAATGCCACCTCATCTGTGCCCGTCTACTACCTCATCGATGTCCATCAGTGCCATCTCATCGGTGCCCATCAGTGCCACCATATCAGTGCCCGTAATTGAAAGAGAAAAACTTATTTACAAAAAAATTAACCTAAAAAAATCAAAACGTTTTTTTGTTTCAAAATTTGCAGTCTTTTTTTAGTTGTTGCGCAAAAAAAAAATCGCAGAGGTGATCAAATAACAAAAGAAAGCTCTATTTGTGGGGGAAAAAGGACGCCAATTTTGTTTGGGTACAGTGTTGTATGACCGCGCAATTGCCATTCAAAGTGCGACAGTGTTGAAAGCTGAAAATTGGCTTGGGCGGGAAGGTGCGTAAGTGCCTGGTATGGAAGTGGTTAAGGGAATCCAGTGCCCCCCCAGAACTAGTGTGTGGGTCCCCTGAAAATTCCTGGGCGGGTCATACAAAAACAGGGTGTGACCTTGACAGGAAGGGGTGGGTCATTTTTCTATTAGGAGGTGCAGATATGTAGTCAGGCCTAGGGCAGAACAAAACCTAAATATACTACTGCATATTAGGGCTTATTTAGACCGGATCCGATTTACAGCGTGTTTTTATATTGTGGGAGGAAACCCACGCAGGCACAGGGAGAACATGCAAACTCCATGCAGAAGCTGTCACAGGCGGGATTCGAACCAACGACTCTTTTGCTGCTAGGTCAAAGTGCTATACACTACACCACTGTGCTGAACGAACATGATTGCAGCTGAAAGCATGAGAACTTTTATTTTTTTTTCAATACCATGCTTTCCAGCCTTATTGACCCCGCCTCTCTCCATAAAGAGGACCTGTCACACACTAGTCCTATTACAAGGGATGTTTACATTCCTTGTAATAGGAAGAAAAGTGATCCAAAATCAAAAAAAGTGTCAAAAAAGTGCAAGAATAAAAATATGAGGTAAAAAAAAAAAAAATAACGCCCCTGTCCCTAGAAGCTCGCACTCAGAAGCAAATATGCATGTAAGTCCCGCCCACATATGTAAACACCATTCAAACCACACATGTGAGGTATTGACACGTGCGTTAGAGCGAGAGCAATAATTCTAGCCCTAGACCTCCTCTGTAACTCTGAACTGGTCACCTGTAAAAAAAAAACAAGCATCGCCTATGGATATTCTTATGTCCCGAAGTTTGGCGCCATTCCATGAGTGTGTACAATATTAAAGCGTGACAAGTTAGGTATCTATTTACTCGGTGTAACATCATCTTTAACATTATCCATAAAAATTGGGCTAACTTTACTGTTTTTTTTTTTTTAAATTCATGAACCGTGTTTTGTTTTTGGGCCAAAAAAAAGGCGTTAGAAAAATTATTGCGCAAATACCGTTGGAAATCAAATAAAAAATGACCGCTAACTTTATTCCATAGGGTGTCTGCTAAAAAATTATATATAATGTTTGGGGGTCCTGATTAATTTCCCAGGAACAAAATATAATTTTTACATGAAGGAGAGAAGTGCCAGAATAGGCGCGGTATGGAAGTGGTTAAAGTGAAATAATAAAAGTGAAATATTCCTTTAAATTTCATACAGGGGGGGGAGGGGGGGTACACGCATGTTTCCCGTGCTTAGAACTGTCCCTGTACAAGATGTCATTTCTGAAGTGAAACAAAAAAAAGGAAGTTTAAAGTACTCATGGCTATAAAGAATACAGTCATTGCTCATTAAAAATAATAAAAAAAAAAAAATGGGGGTCCCTCCAAATTAAATTACCAGGCCCTTCAGGTCTGGAATGGATATTAAGGGGAACCCCGCCGTAAAACCTCCCCCAAAAAATGGCGTGGGGTCCCCCCAAATATCCATACCAGACCCTTCAGGTCTGGTGTGGATTTTAAGGGGAACTCCACCCCAAATTGAAAAAAAAATGGCGTGGAGTCCCCCTAAAAATCCACACCAGACCCTTATCCGAGCACGTTGACCTGGCCGGCCGCAGAAAAGAGGGGGGGACAGAGTGCGGCCCCCCCCTCTCCTGAACCGCACCAGGCCACATGCCCTCAACATGGGGAGGATGTCCCCATGTTGATGGGGACAAGGGCCTCATCCCCACAACCCTTGCCTGGTGGTTGTGGGGGTCTGCGGGCGGGGGGCTTATCAGAATCTGGAAGACCCCTTTAACAAAGGGGACCCCCAGATCCTGGCCCCCCCCCTATGTGAAATGGTAATGGGGTACATTGTACCTCTACCATTTCACCCCAAAAAAAATGTCAAAGTGTTAAAAATGACAGTAGCCGGTTTTTGACAAATCTTTTAATAAAATCTTCTTTTCTTCTTTCCTTCGGGTTTCTTCCGCTGCTTCTTTCTTGGGTCTTCTCGTCCACATCTTGCCCGACGTCTTCTTCTATCTTCTCCGTCCGTCCTTCAGCCTTCTGGTCCCGCATCTTGCCCGACGTCTTCTCCTGTCTTCTTCTCCGTCCGTTCGCCAGCCTCCTCGTCCGCATCTTGTGTCTTCTCCGGTCTTCTTCTCGGTCCGCCAGCCTTCTTGTCCACATCTTTTTCTTCCCGGACCCAGCGTTTGAATTTGATTTGGCCGCCGTGTTCCCGCTCCTGGGACCCGCCCCCCTCTGACGCCACAAGTAAACTCATATGAAAGTCCGCGTGTGGCATGTGTGCGTCAGAGGGGGGCGGGGTCACATGAGTGTGACACGGCGGGAACTTCTTCTCCGGGCGGCGCGCTTGAAATTGAATTCCCCCGCTGTGTAACGCTCTGTGACCCTGGCCGCCTCTGACGCACATGACCTTCTAAGGAGTTTACTTGTGGCGTCAGAGGGGGGCGGGTCCCAGGAGCGCAACACGGCGGCCAAATCAAATTCAAACGCTGGGTCCGGGAAGAAAAAGATGTGGACAAGAAGGCTGGCGGACCGAGAAGAAGACCGGAGAAGACACAAGATGCGGACGAGGAGGCTGGCGGACGGACGGAGAAGAAGACAGGAGAAGACGTCGGGCAAGATGCGGGACCAGAAGGCTGAAGGACGGATGGAGAAGATAGAAGAAGACGTCGGGCAAGATGTGGACGAGAAGACCCAAGAAAGAAGCAGCGGAAGAAACCCGAAGGAAAGAAGAAAAGAAGATTTTATTAAAAGATTTGTCAAAAACCGGCTACTGTCATTTTTAACACTTTGACATTTTTTTTGGGGTGAAATGGTAGAGGTACAATGTACCCCATTACCATTTCACATAGGGGGGGGCCAGGATCTGGGGGTCCCCTTTGTTAAAGGGGTCTTCCAGATTCTGATAAGCCCCCCGCCCGCAGACCCCCACAACCACCGGGCAAGGGTTGTGGGGATGAGGCCCTTGTCCCCATCAACATGGGGACATCCTCCCCATGTTGAGGGCATGTGGCCTGGTGCGGTTCAGGAGAGGGGGGGGGCCGCACTCTGTCCCCCCCTCTTTTCTGCGGCCGGCCAGGTCAACGTGCTCGGATAAGGGTCTGGTGTGGATTTTTAGGGGGACTCCACGCCATTTTTTTTTTCAATTTGGGGTGGAGTTCCCCTTAAAATCCACACCAGACCTGAAGGGCCTGGAATGGATATTTGCCGGGAACCGCACGTCTTTTTTTTTTTTTGTTTTTACGGCGGGGTTCCCCTTAATATCCATTCCAGACCTGAAGGGCCTGGTAATTTAATTTGGGGGAACCCCTACACATTTTTTGTTTTTGTTTTATGAATGAATCCCTTTAGAATTGTCAGAGCCGACAATTCATTATAGCCGCGTGTGAATTTTTAAATGACTTTTTTCCTTCTGAATGTCATTTTGTGCAGGGGCAGTCCTAAGTGCGGGAAAAATGCGCTATTTCACATGCTGACATTACACCCCCCCTAGGTACGAAATTTAAAGGAATATTTCACTTTTATTGTTTCACTTTAAGAATTATTAATTTCACTGCTCCCGAAATAACGGCCGTTTTAAAAAATAAAAAAAACATTGATACATGTTCCCTGGGGCAGGACTGAGGTCCCCAAACACTTTTTAGGACAAAACTAGCAGATTAGCCTTTAAAATGAACACTTTTGATTTCTCCCATAGACTTCTATAGGGAGTTCGGCGCGGCTTTACATATTACTTTCAATGCGCCGGCTGCTACGCTGGTTCATGCGCCCAATTAGGCCTCCACCCGGAGTACTAATTAACGCATGAACCAGCGCAGCGCACAGAGCATAGTAAATCAGGCCCATTGTGTCGTTTGGTTTGCCCATAAGATCAGGATATCCATGCCTGACTGAGCATTGGCCGTGAACAACTGGGTCCACCGGGTTCCATTTGGCTACCTCCATCCAGGTTTCATCAAGGAATACTTGAAGGGCCTCTGGATCCTTCCGACCATCTGGTCTACCCATTGATTGGGAACACCCATGCCTGATTGATCCATTGTCGCTGACAGTCGGGTCCAACGGTTCTGGTAAGCATGTTTAAGTCATACCATTTGCTTGACGATGTATTCCTTATGATGGTTTATACAGCTTCCACGATATTTTCACCAGGAGATTCTTCATCCATGTGTGACGTACACTGCTACTATATATATATATATATATATATATATATATATATATATATATATATATATATATTTCATTTGTGGACTTAGTGTTTTAATTTATTCACCATTATTTTGTTGTTCCATCACCGTTTTCTTCTACCCTATTGGGTTCATATTGTTTGTGATTTTTATATATTTCACTGTATATTTCACTTCTATATCACTTTTAGTGCTACATTTCCACATTCACATCAGTAGACTTGCAGGATTTCTAGCAACGGATTGAGTTACCCTGTCTGTCAGCATCCCAGAGAGGCAGCTATTAGATTTCCCCATAACTGAGGAAGAGCTACAAAGTACAGTTAATTATTTTCCTAACTCTAAAGCCCTGTACACACGATCAGTTTGTCTGATGAAAACAGACGGTTTGTTTTCTATCGGTGAAAAAAAATAGAACATGTTTTAAAATTTTCCTATGGATAAAAAAAACGATAGAAAAAAACGATAGTCTGTGCGAAAGTCCCCACGCCTGGGGTTTTTCGCCTTCCTCTGGACCAATTCCAGGGAGGGAAGACATAAAAAGTGACAGTTTCACTTAGATACTCTTCCTCCCAGCGCCAACAATACCCCCCCCCTCCCCACAAGCACCGCCACTTCCCTGCGTTCTTTCTGCAACTATGGGTTACCTGAAATACTTCGCAGAAACCATTTGGGAATTAAAGCCATTCGTTGTAATACTTCCAATTGTCACCAAAAAAGCGATAAAAAGAGAGCAACTGTTAAGAATCAATCGACAATTAACAGTACAAAAACGCATCCAGACACGCCAGCCAAAACGCATACCCTCCGCTTTGGTCAACACAAGATCGGCAGTAAAACACCGGCAAGAAATCTATGATTTCATCCTTCAACACGATCTAGATTGTCTCTTTATCACAGAAAGCTGGCTTACAGCCGATTGCAACACCATTCTGGAAGAATCGGTGCCAGCAAATTATCGCATTCAAATGCAGAACAGAGTGGGGCAAAGAGGGGGTGGTCTGGCAGTGATCCACAAGACTCACCTCTCGATCACCAAACCAGTCCGTCAAAACTCGCTTCCATTCATTGAAACCCTCACTCTGCAGCTGCAAATAAACCCCCAATACATGGTCCATATGCTACTTTGCTATAGACCACCAGGCCCAAAAACGCACCTTCTCACCTCATTAACAGAATTCATCTCCTCTTACACTCTAAGCATCAAACATCTTTTGGGGCTTGGAGATTTCAACCTCTGGGCCAACTCATCGTTGGAACCCGTCGCTGACGCCTGAATCAACCATCTGGATGGACTGGGTCTGCAGAAATTAATACAAGGCCCCACTCATGCCTCAAGCCATACCCTCAATCTCATTTTCAAACAGGATTTGGAAATTGAAATCGGGGAAAATGAGCCACTACCATGGACCGATCACCATGCCATTAAATTTATAATCGCCAACCATCTTAGACCAAATAAAACAAGAAAACCGGTGACAACTCACTGGACTAGATCTCAGAAGAAGCTCCATTCGGAACTCTTCAAAACGACCCTAGGAAATAAAATAAACACAATACAACAGCAACAAACAGCCGTAGAAACACTTGACGCCATCAACAAGGCGCTACTTCAGTCCGCTGACTGGGTGGCACCAAAACGCAAATCTTGCATCCGGAAAAACAACGCTGGCTGGTTTAACGACCAGTTGACGTTGCTAAAGCAAGAGCATTGAAGAGCAGAAGCTGCGTGGAAAAGGAGCTATTCAGATAAAAACCACACCATTTATAAGACAATAACAAAGAAATATCATAAAGAAATCTTTATGGCAAAAAAAAATCATTTCTCCAACATCATCGCCAAGGCCCTAAACCGCCCCCGCGAACTCTTCAAGCTGGTTTCACAGTCGATGAATCCAGCCTGCTTGGAGCCCCCCAATACAGATTCACAAGAATTTTGCAACAAACTATCGGATTATTTCATTAATAAAATTGAAAAAATCCATACAAGCATTGAGCAAAATGGAATCTGCATGAGTCCCGCCCCTAAGCCCAACCCAAATACCATTATATACCCAGATCAAGCACCTAAATTGACCTTAAAACCCATCTCCATCATAGCCACAAAAAATATCCAGTCTCTGCGATACAGCACAGCACCCAATGACATCATTCCCACTAAACTGCTGAAAGAAAGTGCCGATATATTGGCACCAGCTATCACGCAGCTTATAAATCAATCATTCAAGGAGGGCATGGTGCCATCATTCAAGGAGGGCATGGTGCATTGTTGAAACAAGGCACAATAAAACCGATCTTAAAAAAAAACACCCTCGACCCCAAAGACCCAAACAATAGGAGGCCCATAACGGGTCTAAATGTTTTCTCCAAGATAATGGAGAAAGAAGTTGTACAACAGTTACAACTCCATTTAGAAACCCAAAAATTACTTGATACGTTTCAATCAGGCTTCCGGCCAGGGCACGGAACTGAAACTGCTCTGGTAAAAATATGGGATGACGTCCTAGAGGCCGCAGATGAAGGAGAATCCTCTCTCCTGATCCTGTTGGACCTTAGTGCGGCCTTTGACACGGTAGACCATGGACTACTACTCACTAGGCTAGCTGAAGTAGCCAAAGTCGCAGAAGCAGATTTACCATGGTTCTCCTCCTTTTTGGAAAACCGATCACAAACAGTGAAATTGGGATCTTTAACATCAGGAAAGCATACGGTATAATGCAGAGTCCCTCAGGGATCTCCCTTATCACCGGTACTGTTCAATATCTATCTCTGTCCACCCTCTTTGAAATCATCAGGAACCAGAAGCTACTTTACCATTCCTATGCCGACGACACTCAACTATATCTCCGCGTCAGCAACGAAAAGGATCATTCTCCTGGATTAGAGAGATCCCTCACTCTAATAGATAACTGGATGACATCCAGTTATCTTAAACCTAATGGTTCAAAAACAGAGCTTCTCCTGTTTCACGCAAACGGGAAAAGTCACTCCACCCTAACTTGGACCCCACCGCCCATTCTGGGTAAAAATATCTCCCCTAGCACCAAAGTCAAAAGTCTCAGAGTCATCTTTGACTCCTACATGACAATGGATGCACAAATAGGGTCAGTAGTCAGCGGATCCCATCATCTGCTGCGCCTACTACGCCGACTTACCCCCTTTATCCCTAAAGAGGACATTGCAGTCGTGGTGGGAACAATCATCAATTTCAGACTGGACTACGCTAATGCCCTTTACTTAGGACTTTCCAAATACCAAATCACTCGTCTGCAAGTCGTTCAAAATACGGCCGCTCGATTAGTGACTGGAAAAAAACCATGGTAGTCAATCTCCTTTTCGCTTTGATCTCTTCACTGGTTACCAGTGAAAGACAGAATCACTTTTAAGGCACTCTGCCTAACACACAAGTGTATTCAAGGAAACGCTCCCCAATTTCTATGCGAAAAAATAAAAACCTATAATCCAAATCGCATTCTGCTAACAAACAAATCAAAACCTACTGGAAATACCCAAGACAAGATACAAATCCAAAGGAGATCGGAGATTTGCTGTCCAAGGACCTCGACTGTGGAATGCACTACCAACCACCATCCGACTGGAGTCTGACCACTTGGCCTTCAGGAGAATGATTAAAACTAATCTCTTCTGAGGTAAAGGGTTTCCTTACAGAAGGAATGGAAACGGCGCCCAGAGGCGATTCAGTTCGCAAGTGTTACGCTCTATAAGTTTTTCACTCACTCACTCAGTGACATGCTCGCCCCCTCCTGGGAACTACATCTGTGCGGCAGGATGCTCTCTATGTGTTAGAGACTTCAAGGAGGTGTGAATTACTGGGCGTGCCGCAATGCATACTGGGAAATGTAGTTCTTACATGAACAAGTGCGGCAAACCAGGAAGTGAATGAGAGAACAGAAACTAGAACGCCGGAGGTGATATAGATGAAGGAATTTAATAGGTATTTACTTGTTTTTTAACAGAATCATTACACTATTCTGTCTGTCTACCTTGCAGACATTAATTTTAGGCAAAAAAATGTTTTCATTTACAACTCCTTTAAGATATCACTAGTGGGAGGAGTGAATCTCATAAAAAAAATTGTTTTTGTTTTATGCCACAACTCCTCTACATCCTGCATAATACACCCATGGTTGTCCCACTTAAAACTTTTTGAATCATTAATTCACTGTTCTGCTTCTTTGGATTAATAAACCTCTGAGGGTCAAGCTTGAGCAATTGCAAAAACCTAAAGAGAGTGGGGGTTTGTATTTGACCAGCCCTTGACTATACTACTTGGCAGCTCAGCTGCAACACATTGCTCTGGTTTTGCCCATAATGTCAGCCAACAAGGGGAGGAGGGTGGACCCGACCATGGCTCTGTCACAGAGGTGCACAGTGTGACTATGGGTTTGGAGGTACTGACCTACACTAAAACTAACAAGCTTTTTCCCACTTATGTGTTGATGCAGAAGGTGTGGAATAATCAAACAGCTACAAGATATTACTGGATTCATAAAAGAAAGATAATGTTACGCAGAGTAAATTGATACCGAACATGTCATGCTTCAAAATTGCGCCCGCTCATTGAATAGCGACAAACTTTTACCCGTAAAAATCTCCATAGGCGATGTTTAAAAAATTCTACAGGTTGTATGGTTTGAGTTACAGAGGACTAAGGCTAGAATTATTATAGACTAGGACTAGGGCTAGAATTATTGCTCTACCGATCGTGTGTGGTTTGAACACCATTTTCATATGCAGGAGAGGCGGAGTGCTGGGATGGTATAGAAGGGGCAGCAGTGTAATATCGATGAGGGGAGATCTGTGATGGGGGGTCTGTTATGGGGGGCTATGTGAGGAGAGTAGTTTGTGTTGGGTGGGCTTTGTGATGTGGGGGATCTGCTATGGGGGGGACCTGATATGGGGGCATTTGATGGGGGGAATCTGTGATGGAGAGCCGTTACCCGGATATCCATCTTTAAAAACAGGACGTATATAGTCGTGAGCAGGTTCTTAAGTGGTTAAAAGACATAACGGTGAACCAGCGTTAATTTTTTTTCACGTTTAGAGGTGCACCTGTTAAACCCACGCAAATGCATTTACGTTTCTTGATATTTACTACGATTTTGGCCATGCAGTGAACCAACGCATTTGAACGAGCGCAAGAGCTGCTTGCGCATCCGCAGTGCTTACATTGATCTTGCACAGTTTTAAACGTACTTGCAGGCACAACAGGCTTGTTCTGAAAAAGTTAGTTTCTCATTTAATTAAAGTAGTACCATGGTCACCACAGTGCAATAATACAGGGTCACCAACCCCTTGGCTGGGGACCAGGCCCGTGCTGATTGCGCTGGAAGATGTCTGCATCTTGAAAAAGGCTCTTTAGGCACCAGGGACCCCAAGTTTTAACAGGGCTTTCCACAGCTTCCTCCTGCCTTTGCTGCATTTTTCATCCCAAGGCCCGAACCAGCAGTGGAATGACCTGCAAAAGAAAATAGCAGCCTCAACAGCAAGAGCTCTCCACTTTCTTGCCTTCTGCCAGGTATGGGCTACAACACAATGGGGCTGGCAGCTGCTCTCTCAATATGGCTGGTGCTGAACACACTAATGGCCAATCAGAGCTACTAAGCTCTTCTGACATCATTCTTCTTCCTGTTTGATTTCTTCTTCCCTGTTCCCTGTTTTCCTGTGTCTAAAATGCTCTCTGTGCGTTACCTAATGGCAGCTGTCATAACAGCTGGTTTGGCAGTATTGACAGAAGAGGAAGAAAGGAAGCGAAGGATGAGGATGAGAAGAAGACGGCGCTATTGGATCCATCCAATTATTGCTAATAGAGCTAACAGAGGGCATTTCTGGGCCATGTATGATAAGATGCGTGGTTTTGAGGACAAGTTTTTCAATTATACCCGGATGTCAATTGCAAGGCAAGTACATATACTGTCTGTGTATATAATTATGTAGGTAAAGTAACTGGACATTTTTTGGGGATTTGGCACTGCGTAATTTTAACTGACAATTGGCCAGTCGTGCGACGTGTCTCTCAAACAAAATTGGTGTCCTTTTTTTTCTCAACACAAATCAGGCTTTCTTTTGTTGCTATTTGATCGCCTCTGCTTTTTTTTTTGCGCTGTAAACAAAATTAGTGTGACAATATTACCAAAAAATGTAATATTTCGTACTTTTAGCTGTAATAAATATCCCCCAAAAAATGTACAAAACAATTTTTTTTCAACGGTTTAGACTCAGGGCTGGTGCAAGGATCTTTGACACCCTAGGCAAATCCTAATTTTGCGCCCCCCCCCTCCCCGCTGCGCCCCTGACATCACTTTACTCTGCCCTTGCAACACATGTGACCTATCTGACACCCCCCTTATCTGACACATACACTGACCCCCCTTACCTGACACACTGACCCCCCCTTACCTGACACACTGACCCCCCCCCTTACCTGACACACCGACCCCCCCTTACCTGACACACTGACCCCCCCCTTACCTGACACACCGACCCCCCCTTACCTGACACACTGACCCCCCCTCACCTGACACACTGACCCCCCTCACCTGACACACTGACCCCCCCTTACCTGACACACTGACACCCCTTACCTGACACATACACTGACACCCCTTACCTGACACATACACTGACCCACCTTGCCTGATACATACACTGACCCCCCCTTACCTGACACACTGACCCCCCTTACCTGACACACTGACCCCCCTTACCTGACACACTGATCCCCCCTTACCTGACACACTGACCCCCCCCTTACCTGACACACTGACCCCCCCCTTACCTGACACACCGACCCCCCCTTACCTGACACACTGACCCCCCCTCACCTGACACACTGACCCCCCTCACCTGACACACTGACCCCCCCTTACCTGACACACTGACACCCCTTACCTGACACATACACTGACCCCCCTTACCTGACACCCCTTACCTGACACATACACTGACCCACCTTGCCTGATACATACACTGACCCCCCCTTACCTGACACACTGACCCCCCTTACCTGACACATACACTGACCCCCCTTACCTGACACACTGATCCCCCTTACCTGACACATACACTGACCCCGCTTACCTGACACACTGACCCCCCTTACCTGACACACTGACCCCCCTTACCTGACACATACACATCTCCATAAACTCTGTGCTTTTCCTGTACCTTGTTCTCACCGCCAACAGATACCAGGAAGTAATCACAAAGTAAAATAGGGAGGTGTGGTTGTTATTTGATGCCCATGCTTTAACAAAGGGATCTATTGTTGTCGGGGGATCTGTTGTTCTTGCCTGGGATCTATTGGTGTCAAGGATCTATTGTTCTCACGTGAACTAGTGTTCCGATCAGGGATCTATTGTTGTTGGGGGATCTGTTGTTCCTGCCAGGGATCTAGTGTTGTCAAGGATCGATTGTTGTTATCATGTGAACTTGTGTTCCGATCAGGGATCTATTGTTGTTGGGGGATCTGTTGTTCCTGCCAGGGATCTAGTTTTGTCAAGGATCTATTGTTGTTCTCATGTGAACTTGTGTTCCGATCAGGGATCTATTGTTGTTGAGGGATCTGTTGTTCCTGCCAGGGATCTAGTTTTGTCAAGGATCTATTGTTGTTCTCATGTGAACTTGTGTTCCTTTCAGGGATCTATTGTTGTTGGGGGATCTATTGTTCATGCTATTGAGCTAATGTTGTCAATGATCTATTGTTCTCATGTGAACTAGTGTTCCGATCAGGGATCTATTGTTGTTGGGGGATCTGTTGTTCCTGCCAGGGATCTAGTTTTGTCAAGGATCTATTGTTGTTCTCATGTGAACTTGTGTTCCGATCAGGGATCTATTGTTGTTGGGGGATCTGTTGTTCCTGCCAGGGATCTAGTTTTGTCAAGGATCTACTGTTGTTCTCATGTGAACTTGTGTACCTTTCAGGGATCCATTGTTTTTGGGGGACCTATTGTTCATGCCAGGGATCTAGTGTTGTCAAGGATCTATTGTTGTTATCATGTGAACTAGTGTTCCGATCAGGGATCTATTGTTGTTCTTGTCATTTGAAGTAGTGTTCCTGTTAGGGATCTACTTTTTTGGGGAATCTATGGTTCCTGTCTGCATCTACTATTGCCAGCATGGGATATACTGTTCCTGCCAGGGGATCTATTGATGCCAGTGTGCTCTATTGTTGCTGTCTTCAAGAGGGAGTTCATGCCGCCATTCTCTGTGCAAACAAGTGGCATGTATGGAACTACAACCAGCATGCCTAGGCAAGGAAAATAGACATATAATAAAAAGGTTAAACTTACTTTTGGCAGTGCGGTCAGTCTCAGACAATATGCCCCAATCCTCGAAGGTCAGGCGAGAAATGTCCAGCCAGGCATTGTCCCTCTTCATTTGGTCCTTGTAAAAGGGGTCCCTCTTGTCGTAGAGGCATGGTCTCTCTTTTACCAGCCTTATAAGGGACTCATTATCCACGGCCTCTTTCCTAACTCTGGCAGCCATGGTTCAAACAGAGACAACGTACTAAGAAAGTGAAAGTAAACCGTGCCAAGAAGGTGGGAAGAAGGTGGGGGCTGCCTGGGGACAGGGGAGTACCTGGTGGCTTCTGGGTAAATTCCTCTCTGCTTCTGGCAAAATCGCCTCACTATGAACAGGGATCAGACTTGGAGGCGATTTCCATTGAAATCAATGGGTAGGAATCGCCTACAAGTTGGATTGAAGTCGTACAGGAACTTCTTTTGAAGTCGGATCGCCTTGAGTCGTGTGTAATAACACCACTCCCATTCACTTGCATTGTTTTTCTTGACAGCGCGACTTGGGACGACTTGAGGCGATTTCAAGTCAGATCCCAAATCGCCCCAGTGTGAACCGGCTCTTACTCGTAGCTAGTGAACAAATGACCAAAATGTGCTTAAATAGGGGAGGGAAAGAGGTGAATGGGGCGTTTCACCAAACACTCCCAGGTGATCATTAGTCAACGGAACACCATTTTCCTTGATGTATCACACATGAGGTGCTCCTGTGTATGAGATTCAGCCTAGGTTCACACTGCTGCGATTTCAAAATCGCGGTAAAATGCACGATTTTACTGCGATTTCGCGGCCACGATTTTGCCGCGCTTTTGCCGCGATTTCGGCCGCAATTTAATGTAAATCGCAGCCCGAAATCGCAAAAAGTAGTACAGGAACTACTTTTTGAAATCGCAGATGCGGCGTCGCACTGATTAGGACAGTGCCATTGCCGACAATTGCCGCCGATTTGAGATGCGATTTGACATGTCAAATCGCATCTCAAATCGTTCCAAATCGTACCCAGTGTGAACCAGGGCTAAAAAAGATTTGTGAATGAAAAAATATCTCATTTCTCAAACTCTTGATGGTGAAACCAAACAAGAGAAAGAAAAAAAGGAGGAGAGACCCCATGTGCGAGACACATGTATATGTCATAACCAGTGTAAAGGATGAATGAACAACAACAAATAAAACAAATAATAATACATTTTGTGTGACATTATAAAAAGGTTGTGAAGTAGACATATGTGGCTATAGGGTGAAATAGGCAATAAATAAAGAATGTGGAAATTCTGCAGCCTTTTGTATGTCTAAAAGCAAACAACATTTATATGTATAAAAATACGATATTTTAATTAAAATGGTATATGTGTGGTTATGATACCATGCACTATGTCGCTGCGCATTTCTGGTTTGCATGTCATTATTAAACGTATATAGTCATTGTAATGTCTATATAAAAAGAAAGAAAAAAGGAAGCAATATATATGCTCCAAAAAAAACCTTTCTTCAAAAAATGACATAATGAACAAAAACCAAGCCTGAAATTACGCAGCGGTATGTGTCAAGGGCAGAACCTGTTGGAAAGCTCCACTATCATTTATCTTCTATTTTTTATATTATATATTTAAATTGAGGCACAAAATTAGTGCCTATTTAGAAAGAAGGATGATAAAGGAGCCGCAATGTTCCTAATGTCCCCAAAAAAGAGAAGACACCTACTCATTTTGAGAAAAAGTGATCAGAAAAATGTTGGCAAAGGAAAGAAGTATATACAATAAGAATATCTGAAACAAAACAGAAAATTATATGTTTCATATATATAATGGGGTATGGAATTATCATGTGAACCAACCAGACCCAACTAATAAAAGTGGGACACATCCCACTCAAAGTTGAGCCCGGAAGGGCGTCTGGAATTAAGAATAAAAATCCATCGGACTTCTTGCCTGCACAGTATGTTAAATTTATCCCCACCTCTAGCTGGTTTTGTGATTCTTTCTAGCCCTTGAATGACTAAACTAGAAGTGTCCTTGTCATGAGCAATGTTCCAATGTCGTGGGACATTGGTGGCATGGTCTTTATCGATATCGTATAGGTGATCATAGAGGCAATCCTTAAGTCTTCTGGTTGTCCTACCAACATATTGTATTAAACAAAGTTTGCATGTGATCACATATACTACATATCGTGTGTTGCAATTAATGAAAGAATGTAGCTTGTGCGATTTCCCTGTAGAGGTGGAAGTAACAGTGTCCCCTTTTTGGGTGAAAGGGCAGTATGTGCAACTGCGACCACCACATCTAAATGTTCCATTAAAACATAACCAATTGGTGGGAGTGGGCCTACTGCAAAAAAGACTGGGGGATAACAAACTGCTGAGGGATGGAGCCCTCCTGGATACAGTGCGGACACCTCCTTTTAAAATTCCACAATAAATAGGGTCATTAGACAAAATTGGAAGATATTTGGTGACAATCTTTTTTATTTTGTGAAACTCACTGCTGTATGGAGTAGAAAAAGTAGTGGTATAATTTTGATCTTTAAGCTTTTTTGTACGGCCCTGTCCGTCGTGACCAGGAAGTTTATCCAAGAGCAGTTCTTTTCTTTGTACTCTCTTGGCTATTGATATGCCCCTATTTATTATGGCTCTTGGATAACCTCTTTCCTTGAATCTATTGGACATGTGTATGACTTCCTGATCAAAGTCTGATTCTTTGCTGCAAAGCCTCCTCAATCTTAGGAATTGACCAACCGGGATACTGTTTATAGTATGTCCCGGATGGTTAGAATCAGCCCGTAGGAGGGTATTCCCAGCGCTGGGTTTCCTATAGAGGTTGGAAATAACTGCACTGTTTTCACCCGTCAGTGTGACATCTAGAAATTCCATGCATTTCTTATCTAGAACTCCAGTAAAATTTAAAATGAGTTGATTGTCGTTCATATAGTTTAACCACTCCTGTAAATCTACATGTGGATCGGAAACATTAAACAAGAGGTCATCTATGTACCTGCAATAGAAAGCCGTGTCACTGCGGCGGGGGCTACCAGGTCCAAACATGTGCTACCTCTCCCACCATCCCATGTAGAGGTTAGCTAAAGATGGTGAAAATTTGGCGCCCATCGAGGCACCGCACTTTTGGAGATAGTAGTCCCCATCAAACATAAAGAAATTATGGGTGAGAAGATATTCCAAACACATCACAATAAATTCTTGGAGCAAGAGAGAAAAGCGTCCCGATCTTTTCAAAAAGAAAGACACCGCCTGCAAAGCAAGGGTGTGTGGGATGGAGGAGTATAAATTGGACACATCACAAGTAATCCAGCAGAAATTCTCCTTCCACACAAAGTCTTCCATTTCTTTCTCATACATCACGGGACACAGAGCAGCATATTCATTACTATGTGGGTTATATGGAGTACCTTCAGGTGATGGACACTGGCAATCTCAAACAGGAAGTGCCCCTCCCTATATAACCCCCTCCCATAGGAGGAGTACCTCAGTTTTTACGCCAGTGTCTTAGGTGTTGGTCATGGTTTAGCTTGCCTCCACATCCTTGGGATTAAGGTGGGCTAACCGGTTCTGTCCAAAGGCCTCAGTGCTAAAGTGGTCAGCAACCGGACCCCAAACCATTGGGGTATAGCCCATAATGCTTTTTATCAGAGAGCTGGACTCTGGGCCCAGAACTTAGAAACCTTTGGGGGCCTAATGTTTCTGTTGCCAGGGTGCTATATGGGCCCAGGACAGTGGATCCTTCATAGGAACCCAGGGCCTGAAGGTCTAGACGCCCCACGGAGATGGGGGAAGATTGGACCTCTTGCTGTGCAAAGTCCTGCGGCATGGAGCAGGTAAGTGAAGGGGGGCCTGCGGGACTTGGTTTGTCGGCAGGCTCTCTAGGGGGATCTTTGGGGGATGTGCCTGAGTATGCTCTTGCATTGGCAGTTTTGGGCCACTATGTCTATCAAAGAGACAGGATGGTCTATGTATGGGCTCCCATGTGTGATCTTCCTAAAATATGTGTTGCATTGTAATTGTCTGCTGGGCGCTGGGTTGGGAAAGGAGCTGTGTGTTGGCTATGCTTTCCCAGGACTGGGGGGTCAGTGACTCACCTGAGGCCTTACCTGTCTGGGTGCCGTGCGGTGCTCGTCCTCCAACATGTCAGTAACGCTTCCGGCGTGGCCCCCATCGCCCACAACACGGGCTGCGCCCTGTAATATAGGCGCAGGGTGATGATTCGCGCCGTTGTGGAGAAAGGGGGGCGGGACATCTAGTCTCATAAAAGGAAGGGGCAGCCCTTCCTCTATGCTGTGTAGCTCAGTTGCTTTCTGAGCTTGAAGGAGAAGAACGCAGAGCGGCTGCAGGGCGGCTGAGGGCACCCAGTGGCGCAAGGAAGTATTGCAGTTCTGGTGAACAGAACTAGCTGTGTGGTTACTAGCCTAAAAAATTCCTTATACAGCAGATGGATACTTGCAATTTTTTGAGGGAAGACAGCATGTTTTCATAAAAAAAAAAAAAAGTTATTGAAAAAAAAAAAAAAGATTGGAAACATACTGGTCTTCCCGTTTTGGGTTTTGGACGTTAGTTGTTACTACCGTTCCCTAAACCGTACTATTCTTTCTCCTAGCTACAACAATCAAAGGTTGTAAGCAGGGGTACCTCGGTATTGTACCATGGCTTCCAAAGGTTCAGGATCAGGGGGTACAAAATAAAGGGGCTCCCCCTCAGATTCTGACGGTTCAGGTCAGCCTATGCCGGTACTCTCCCCACAGGTTAATACACCATTGGGCACCTTGGTTGAGCCATTAGGGAGATCTGGTGCTGAGGCTACATCAGATCCACCCAACCCTGTGTTTATCACAGAGAGTATGCTAGCCACCTCCTTGGAGGGGCTAGAGAAAAGATTGGCGGCTATGATAGCCAAATCTACACCGGGTAAAAAGCGGACTAGGTCTCCGTCGCCTGAGTGTGGACCCTCAGATGCTGAGGTTCTCTCCCCGGGGGGATTTGAGTTGCAGGAGGATCATTTGGACCGGGACCAAATTGGTTCAGAGGTTGAGGGTTCGGCTAATGAAGAGCCTTGCTCGGCCTCCCAAGCGGAAAGCTTCTGGGTTCATTCCCTGACAGACATGGTCCACTTGGCGTTTAATTTGCCTTTGCCGGGAACCTCAGGGTCCGGCCGTATCATCTTTAGGCTCTTTGAAAACGCCTCGGAGTAGCGCTGTTTTTCCAGTCCATCCTCTTTTAGAGGAAGTAATCTTCCAGGATTGGGCACGACCAGACAGAATCTTTTTACCACCTAAAAGATTTTCCGTCGTCTATCCTATGGAAGAAAAATTTGCCAAAAAGTGGGCACTCCCAGTGGTGGATGCCGCCATCTCCTGTGTAAATAAGTCCTTGACTTGCCCGGTAGAAAACATACAGGGGTTTAAAGAACCGGTTGATAAGCGCTTGGAGACACTTTTAAAAGCATCCTTTACTACGGCAGGTGCAGTAATACAGCCAGCTGTGGCTGCTATTGGAGTTTGTCAGGCACTAACAGACCAGACAAGACAAATGCTTAAGGTTATTCCGGCCCAGCAGGCGGAAGAATTATCTGATATTCCTAGAGCCATGTGCTTCGCGGTGGATGCTATAAAGGATTCCATCCAGCAAGCGTCTCGTCTGTCACTATTTTTTAGTACATATGAGAAGGCTCTTATGGTTAAAGAACTGGGAGGCTGAGCCCCCATGCAAAAAGCTTCTGGCAGGGTTTCCCTTCCATGGAGAACGACTCTTCGGAGAATATCTGGATAAATACATTCAGACTATTTCAAGTGGCAAAAGTACCCTTCTACCAGTCAAAAGGAGGGTCCGGGGACCTGCGTTCAAACGGCAGCTTCCCCCTGCTCAGGGGCCCGCCAATTCCAGGCAGTATCGACGGCCTCCTGCGAGATCATACTTTAACAATAAGCCACAGGGACAAGCTTTTGGGGGCAAGAAGCAGTGGTATCGTAAGCCAGCAAAGACAGCCCCTAAGTCTGCCTCATGAAGGGACGCCCCCACCCACGAAGGTGGGGGGAAGGCTGCGTCTTTTTTCGGAAATTTGGGAGACCGACATTCCCGACAAGTGGGTCCGGTCTTCCGTGGCCACAGGCTACAAATTAGAATTTCTAAGAATCCCTCCACCTCATTATCAGGAGTCGAGAGTGCCAGTCGAGCCGACAAAGAAGGCCGCCTTAATGGCGGCATTAAATCATTTGCTTTACCAAGGCGTGATAGTAGAAGTACCAGCCCAGGAACAAGGGCTAGGGTTCTACTCCAATCTGTTCATCATCCCAAAGCCCAACGGCGATGTCAGGCCAATCTTGGACTTAAAGGGATTAAATGCGTACTTAAAAGTACGCTCATTCCGGATGGAATCCGTACGATCGGCAGCCGCCGCACTCCAGAAAAACGACTTTCTGGCATCCATAGACATAAAGGATGCGTACCTTCATGTGCCAATTTTTCAGCCACATCAAAGGTTTCTACGCTTCACGGTGGCTCGGCGTCATTTTCAATTTGTGGCACTCCCTTTCGGGTTGGCTACGGCTCCTCGAGTATTCACCAAGGTCCTAGCTCCAATTCTAGCCAACCTAAGAATCCAGGGGATCACTGTCCTAGCATACCTGGACGACCTTCTAATCATAGATCACTCGTCTCCTGGCCTGGAACGAGCAGTGGCTCTCACGGTTCGATACCTAGAAAGGTTCGGCTGGGTCCTAAACCGAGAAAAATCAGCTTTCCAACCCACAAAGAGGTTGGAATATCTCGGCATGTCATTAGACACGGAACAGCAAAGGGTGTTCCTGCCTCGAATAAAGGTCGAGGCTATCAAAGAATTGATACATTTGGTTCTAAGCAAGAGAGAACCAACGATTCGCCTATGCATGCGATTACTAGGCAAGCTAGTGGCCACCTTCGAAGCGGTACCATACGCTCAAAGCCACACTCGCGTCCTGCAGGCAGCCATTCTGTCAGCATGGAACAAAAGGCCACAGGCCTTGGAATTTCCTTTGCCACTCTCATCAAGAGTCCGGCAGAGTCTGTGTTGGTGGTTAGACCCTCAGAATCTACTGAAGGGAAAATCTTTCAGCCCCGTGACCTGGAAGATAGTGACCACAGATGCCAGCCTGAAGGGCTGGGGAGCGATCTTGGATGGTTGCACCCGCCAAGGTACTTGGGCACAGGAGGAGAGTCAATTGCCCATCAATATCTTGGAGCTCAGAGCTGCTCGGCTAGCCCTCAAGGCTTGGACCTCCAAATTACAGGGGTTCCCGGTGAGGATACAATCAGACAATGCCACGGCTGTGGCATATATAAATCACCAAGGGGGAACCAAGAGTCAAGCAGCTCAGAGAGAAGTGAGCTTAATTTTCCTATGGGCAGAGAATCATGTGCCCTGCATATCGGCAATATTCATTCCCGGGGTGGACAACCTGCAGGCGGACTTTTTGAGTCGTCAGACTCTGTCGCCAGGGGAATGGTCTCTGCATCCGCAAATATTTCAGATAATTTGCCAGAGGTGGGGAATGCCGGACGTGGATATCATGGCATCAAGGCTCAACAAGAAGGGGGGCGTGTCCGGACGTACAACAGGGAGGACGTGTGGATGCTGAGCTCCACACAGGCAGAATAGATCCATTGCCATCCTAGCCCCGTTTTCGTTTTTTTGGATCCCATCTCTACAGCACCTACTTTGGACCACCTTCCGCTCCTATCCCAGCAATTTTTGTGACATTCTTGGGCGAAACATACCCCTGCAGTGAGGCCCGATCCCTGCCGACGCCGCCGCCATCTTGCGGCCTATACCTCCGGAGCGCTCCGTTCTTGCCTCCTGTGATCCGGGCATCCGAGGTTCCTCCACGCACCCGACTGGCTGTTACACCCCCGGAGGTCTCGGTTTGCCCGCAGTGGTGTGGATATACTCCCGGGGGCCCTGACGTGGATCGCGGAGCTCCACGGCGCCGTTTTGCGGCCTGCAGTCCGGACCTTTTACATCTCTGGGACACAGTGAGTACCAGGGCCCCGGCCTCCCACCCCTCCAGATTGCCTTGCCGAGCTGTGCCCGACTAGCAGCCAGCTGGGGGATCCCGATCGCGGCTCAAGAGAGTAATACTGGGCCTCCACAGACACGGAGCTCACTTGCCTGGCCCTTGATCCCAGGAAAGTCCCCGGCTTCGGCCTTCTGTTGGAAGTCGGCAGCCATCTTGCTGCCAAGAGAGGAATATTGGGCCTTCACAGACACGGAGCTCACTTTTTTTTTGCCTTAATCAAGCTCATTGTCTTGCTGGTCCCATCTCTATGCTATTACTTGATTCATTTGCAGAAATACTGACTCCTATCCCACTTGTTATGTAGTCTGCTGTTTAAATGAGCTCAGGGATCCATCTGCACACCGAGACCCCCGCAATGCTATCCTAACTACCTACAGCTTCGGGGGTAAGCATCTTCCTTCATTCCATTTCTTTGACACCCCATGGGCAAAGTTGGCCAGCAGCAGCGATATTACAAACCTCTATTTGGGCACTGTACAGGATCAAATATGGAACGTTTTGTAACTAGGTCGCAAACTGCGACCTCTAGTCATGCCGCAGATCCCTTTACCACAATGGATCCATCCCTGGTCTCGGAACCTATTCACAATTCTCAGTTGATCTCCGCCCAGGGCCCCGACTCCGATTCCCCTTCCCCGCACGAAGTCCTCACCCCGGATATTCTAGATGCTAAGCTTGATGCCAAACTGCAACTATTGCTCCGGCAGATTACAAATAACGTCTCGGCTGAGGTGAGTAAGCTGGCCTCAGAACTCAGAGGAGAGATTAACCAAATTGGAGAACGTACAGACACCCTTGAAAACAAATTTGATGAGATGATCAACTACGTAAAAGCCATAGAGGAGGAAAACCTCAATCTCCGCCTTTCAGTCTCCCAGCTACAATTGCAACAGGAGGACCTGGAGAACAGGGAAAGACGGCAGAACCTGCGCTTCAGGGGTATCCCGGAAACAGTGAGTGACTCTGAATTACGTGCATACCTTCTGGGTCTTTTCAATGTTACGGCCCCCACTGTGGTGGACATAGACTGGCGCCTTGATAGGGCCCACCGATCTCTGGGCCCTAAACCTCCGGCTGGAGCTAGGCCTAGAGATGTCATAGTGAGGTTTCATTTCTTTGAAAGCAAAGAGGCTTTGACCCTGGCTACGCGCAACAAGTCCCAAATTACATATAAAGGGGCAAAACTGCAGATTTTCAGCGACCTATCTCCCATTACCCTTGCTAAGCGTAGGTCGCTGCGCCCAATCACATCTCACCTTCAACATCATAAGGTTCCATATTATTGGGGATTCCCCTTTCGCCTCGTCGTATCCAAAGATGGAGTCCAGCATACCCTGCGTGACCTGCAGGAGGGTGAAGCGTTTTTGAAAGGTCTTGGCCTGCCTTCTCTTCCGGAAGACGACTTGAATCCTCCCTTTGCTTCAGTGCGCCCTCTGCCCAACACTCCAAACCGCATCTGGACCCCCGTGAGGGGAAGATCTAGGAAACATCTCTCTACTCCACAACGTCCACGTTTCTCCAATCAACCACCTTGAACTCCCCCTTTTTTTTGTTCTTCTTGTCTTCCCCTTGTGGATCCATACCGTGGTGCTCCATGTACCCCACATTCTGGTTTCTTGTTTTTTTATGGGAAACCAGTTTTTTCTGGCCTTTTGTTTTATCTTCAAGATGTTATATCCACCCTACTCCTGGTTTGGGGTGGATCTTTTCCCAACCCATGGGATAAGTTCTAACTATTGGTTTTGTTTTTCTTCAGGTTGTTATACACATGTTGTCGGTCATCCATGTCTGTACACTGACCCTCACTAGCTACGGATCACTGACTTCTCCACGCATTTTGGTAGCTACCTAGTTCATAAGATGTGCAGATGACCCTTCCCTGTCTCCTTATCCGGAGTCTCCTGATGGAAGTCCGTTTACGTCCCTACCTGACCCTGGGCTTTGCCCAGGGCCTCCTGAGTGATATTCACAACTCAGGTTTTCAAAGTTTAAATTTTTTTTTCTTTTTCCTGACTTTTTTTTTTTCAATATTTTTATTTTTATTGTTTTCGTTTTATGTGTCCACATCTGTAGATCAACTCTGTAGGTTGAATGTGCATTGTTTTTGTTTTATTGATTCACTGAAGTTCCTTAGCAGAAAATACTTATTACCTTGCAGGTCTCGGGGGAACGTCTTTTCTAGAAATGTCTATGTATCTTGCTATGCCTCTTATTATGTTTACACCCTTTATTTTGTACTAATATCTGTTTTTGTTATATTCACGCAAGCCTGTTTATTTAGACTACTTCCATGGCCTTAAGGATTATGTCATATAATGTGAAAGGTTTAGGTTCTGTCCACAAGCGCTGGATGGCCCTGAAGGACTTCAGGGCCTCTGGCGCAGATGTGATAATGATCCAGGAGACCCACTTCCGTGAGGGAGGTTCGTTTAAATTTGCCTCCAAATTTTTCCCCACCTCTTTTCTTGCCTCTGATTCCACGGGCAGGGCGGGGGTGGCTGTCCTGGTGAAAAGGTCATGTCCTATTAAGGTAAAGAGCTCGTATGCAGATCCTCACGGAAGATTCCTCATTTTGGACTGTGAGTTTCTGACTACATCGCTCACCCTAGTCAATCTCTATGCCCCCAACACTGGCCAGATAGCCTTCCTCAACAAACTTTTTGACTCCCCCCAATATCGTGCGCAACCATTTATGATTGTGGGTGGGGATTTCAATTTGGTTATGTCTCCCACCAGAGATAGACAAACCCTTCTCAATGTCTCCCCGTCTAAAAAAGTCACGTCTCAGGCCAATGCTTTCCGTAGGTGTGTTAGGTCCCACCAACTTTTTGACTCATGGAGGATCAAACACCCACTTTCCAAACAGTTTACCTTTTACTCTCCAGCTCATAAAATGTATTCTCGTCTTGACCACTTTTTCATCTCGGCCCCGACTATTCCCTATGTAGTCGGGTCTGATATTTCACCCATCACATGGTCTGACCATGCTCCCGTTGTGTTGGATCTCATGCTTTCCCAGGCCCACGCCAAATCCTGTCACTGGCGTCTTAATGATCATCTGTTACAATCTGAGGTTTCACGTTCAATTTTAGCCAAGGGCTTGGAGGATTTTTTTCCAACTCAATGTGGGGTCAGTTTCTGATTTTTCTACACTGTGGGAGGCGCACAAGGCCGTATTTCGTGGCATTTGCATAGCTGAAAGCTCCCGACTAAAAAAGGATCGTAATGGCCTTCTTCAGTCCTTGACGTCTGCTCTGGTTCTCGCCGAGCGGAGGCTGTTGTGCGCGCCCACAGTGGCGAAATTACGTAAAGTTACCTCCCTTAGGGAGCAAATCAAATCTTTGAAAATGGGTAGGGCGGCTAGGTCCTTGCTTTGGTCAAAGCAGAAATTTTACGAGTTCTCGAACAAACCACATAGGATGTTAGTCAACAAACTACACCCGCGCCCATTTCATTCCTTCCCTGACTTTCTCCTCCAACCAGACGGATCTAGAACACATTGCCCCCGCGAGATGTCAGATACTTTTGGCAAATTCTACAGTAAGTTGTACAATTGTCTGACTCCAGAGCATCAATTTACTTTTACCCAAGATAAGTTTGAGTCCTTTTTCTCTAACATTAAACTTCCAAAGTTATCTTTAGCGGATCTTGCCGGATTGAATGTGGCGATATCAGCTGAGGAACTTTTAGCTATAATTAAAGATCTCCCCCTACATAAATCTCCTGGCCCTGATGGTTTACCCTATTTCTATTATAAAACTTTTATAGATATTTTATCCCCCCATATGCTGACCCTTTACAGCTCTTTGTTTAAAGGCACCCCCCCGCATGCTCACTTCTCTCACTCTCACATTTCGGTTATCCCGAAGCCTGGTAAGGATCCCTCTATTCCAGATAACTATAGACCCATAGCCCTTTTAAATTCAGATTATAAGATATTTACCAAGATCCTCGCTTCCAGACTGTCTAGGCTAATTTCCAAGCTAGTCCATAGGGATCAGGTGGGATTTGTCCCTGGCAGGCATGCGGGGGACAACACCCGACGTACCGTGGATCTGATTGATCTCCTGGACAGAACCACCCGTTCGGCACTAGTTTTAAGTTTAGATGCTCAAAAGGCCTTTGATAGGTTGAGCTGGCCATATATGTTTGCCACTCTTAAATTGTATGGTTTTAAGGGCCCTTTTTTGAAAGCTTTAGAGGCCCTGTATTCAACCGTTACTGCCCAAGTGCAGATGTCGTCCTTCCTGTCGCCGTGTTTTCCTATGACGAACGGGACTCGGCAGGGGTGTCCCCTATCCCCATTGCTTTTCATTTTATGTTTGGAGCCCCTTGCTGAGTCTATTCGATCCCATCCAGACATTCGTGGGGTGGTGATGAGACAGGGGGAATATAAATTGTCGCTTTTTGCGGACGACATCCTGCTCACTATTACCAACCCACTGATTTCTCTCCCTTCTCTACATAAATTATTATCTTCCTTTGGTGCCATTTCAGGTTATAAGGTTAACACTTCCAAAACTGAAGCGCTCCCCATACATATCCCGCCCGCATTGCTGTCCCAACTTAAGGGATCATATCCCTACAGGTGGTGTACTGAGTCCCTTAAATACCTGGGTATTCTCCTTACTCCCTCCTACTCATCTCTCTATTCTGTTAATTTCCCCTCCTTGGTTTTAGACATTAATAAATCTCTGATGACCTGGACAAAATATCCTCTCTCCCTTCTTGGTAGGATTAACGTTTTGAAAATGTCCATCCTGCCCAGATTGCTTTACCACTTTGAAACGCTACCGGTCGCTGTACCTTCTCCCCAGCTGAAAGCGCTTCGACGGAGTTTTTTAAGGTTTATATGGGGCGGCGGGGCTCATCGTATAGCTAGTTCGGTGGTATTTGCTCCCACATGTAGAGGTGGCCTGGGAGCCCCGGATATTGTTAAATATTATTATGCCTCACACTTGAGAGCGGTGGTCTCCTGGTCCTCTCTACACGCTCCGAATCAGTGGGCCGCCATTGAAAAGGGGGTGTTGTATCCGGTCCACCCTTGCTCGTTGATTTGGGGCGCCCCTCTATCCCTAGATCCTATTTTTAAACGTCAATGCACGGCCCCAATGGCTTTCACTTTAGCCATTTGGCATAAATGTCTTAAAAGCCACTCCCTTGCCTCATCCTGCCCTCCATTGGCGAATGTTTTGTTTAACCCAGTTATACCTGATAGCGTCTCATTGGGTAGGATATCTCCGTGGCTCGATGTTCCCCTATTTCAACTTCGAAATTTAGTTCATCCTGTCACACGGAGACTATATAGCTTTGATATTTTACGCAAAAAATTCAATATACCCAACCACCTTTTTTATTTTTACCTGCAGGTGAGACATTTCTTTCAATCCAAGTCTTCTAACCTGACCCTCGATAAACCGACGGATTTTGAGTTTTTGTGTGCCCAGGGCCCCCACCAACTACACCTAATATCTTCTATTCACCGTATCCTCCATGGGTCAATCCCTCTTTCTGAAACAACACACCTTTACATGAGAAAGTGGTCCCACCTATTGGGCAAGCCTATTACGGTCCAAAACTGGGACAAGATTTGGTCCTCTACCTTTAAATCCTCTAAATGTGTGATCCATCGGGAAACGTCTATTAAAATTCTCATGTTTTGGTATAAAACTCCTGATGTAATTCACACATACGTCCCCTCAGTTCTACCGCATTGTTGGCGTTGTGGAAACGATATTGGCTCTTTGTTTCATATTTTTTGGAGATGTTCCCTGGCTCAACCGTTTTGGCAGGAGGTGAGGGTGCTGGTACAGGAGGTGATAGAAGTTTCTCTTCCATTTGAACCATTGAACTTTCTTTTGGGCCTCCCGTTCCCGGGTCTAACCAAAAAAGCTAACCGCTTGGCCGCCTATATTTTATTGGCTGCCAAGAGGCTCATACCGTTGTGTTGGTTGTCTAGTGCTCCGCCTCCATGGCCCAGATTTCTCCACCTCGTGGCTGAAATTCGGAGGATGGAATATTTGACGGCCTCTGTTAACGATTCCATACCACAATTTGATAAAGTCTGGGAACCTTGGGATCTCTCGAGATACGGGACCCCTGTGTCGTTGCCCTCACCTTAGTATATGCCTCCCCCTTGTGGTTTATTTATTTTTTTTCTCTGTTTGTACCTCTAATATATACCTGAGAGTTGTTTGTTTTATATGAGTCTCTAGATTCATGCAGATCTCCTCTGTGATTTGCGTCCCTGGACACTATGTATATGTCATTTATTTTCATGTTCTTTTTTTTTTTTTCTCTCTTTGTACAATCTCTGTATCGTCAGTGTGCTGAACTTATCGATACTTTGTACTTTATGATACTCTGTTGTCTTACTTGTTTTTATAACCCAATAAAAATACAATTTTGCAAAAAAAAAGGCTCAACAAGAAGCTAGTCAGGTTCATGTCCCGGACTCGGGACCCTATGGCCTGCGGGACCGATGCGTTAGTTTGCCCTTGGCATCAGTTCAATCTTCTATATGCCTTCCCCCCGCTTCAGTTACTACCCCGCCTGTTGCGCAGGATCAGGGTGGAGCACAAGCCAGTCATTCTGATAGCTCCAGCATGGCCCAGAAGGGCATGGTACTCACTAATCCTAAAGATGTCAGTGGGAGACCCTTGGACGCTTCCTCTACGACCTGACCTACTCTCACAGGGCCCGATCCTCCACCCTGCATTACGGCGTCTAAATTTGACGGCCTGGCGGCTGAATCCCTGATTCTTAGGGGTAGAGGTCTATCTAGACAAGTAATCTCTACCCTGATTAAGGCTAGAAAGCCAGTCTCCAGAGTAATTTATTACAGGGTTTGGAGGGCCTATGTAGGCTGGTGCGAGTCCAAGAAATGGCTTTCCCGCAAATATACCATTGATAGAGTATTAAGTTTTCTCCAGCTAGGAGTGGATAAAGGCCTGGCATTAAGCACAATCAAGGGACAGATTTCAGCTTTGTCAGTGTGGTTTCAGAGGCCGCTGGCCACCCACTCGCTGGTTAAGACCTTCATTCAGGGGGTCTTGCGTATTAATCCTCCGGTTAAGTCACCACTTTGTCCGTGGGACTTGAATCTTGTTCTGTCAACTCTACAGAAACAACCTTTTGAGCCGTTGGCTGAAGTTCCTTTGGTTTTACTAACAAGGAAGTTGGTATTTCTGGTCGCAATAGTTTCCGCCAGAAGAGTGTCAGAATTGGCAGCCTTATCTTGTAAGGAGCCATATCTTATTCTGCATAAGGACAGGGTGGTTCTCCGTCCTCATCCTTCCTTTTTACCAAAGGTTATATCCAGTTTTCACCTGAACCAGGATTTGGTATTACCATCCTTTTTTCCGAAGCCCACTTCCAGAAAGGAAGGGTTGCTGCATACCTTGGATATTGTCCGGGCCATGAAGGCCTATCTTAAAGCTACAGAGAAGATTCGGAAAACAGATGTGTTGTTCATTTTGCCAGATGGGCCCAAGAAGGGGCAGGCAGCTGCAAAATCCACCATTTCGAGATGGATTAAACAGTTAATTATTCAGGCCTACGGCTTGAAGAGGTTGCCTCCTCCGTTATCAGTAAAGGCCCATTCTACCAGGGCCATGGGCGCCTCCTGGGCAGCACACCATCAGATCTCTATGGCTCAAGTATGCAAGGCGGCAACCTGGTCTTCAGTCCACACGTTTACAAGATTTTACCAGGTAGACGTAAGAAGGAATACAGATACAGCCTTTGGGCAGGCAGTGCTGCGGGCTGCGATTTAAGACCCTCAGAATCGGGGGCACCCTTGAGTTAAAATTTAAGTTTAAATTTAATTTTCTCAACTAAGTTGGATTTATTATTATTTGAGAGTATCTCTGAATTAAATCCTTGTGTCTTGGGAAGATGTCTCCCTCCCCTCAGTAAAGCATTGCTTTAGGACATCCCACATAGTAATGAATATGCTGCTCTGTGTCCCGTGATGTACGAGAAAGAAAAAGGGATTTTTAATACAGCTTACCTGTAAAATCCTTTTCTTGGAGTACATCACGGGACACAGAGCTCCCACCCCTCTTATGGGGACCATTTTGGGAGGCATACTGCTTGCTACAAAACTGAGGTACTCCTCCTATGGGAGGGGGTTATATAGGGAGGGGCACTTCCTGTTTGAGATTGCCAGTGTCCATCACCTGAAGGTACTCCATATAACCCACATAGTAATGAATATGCTGCTCTGTGTCCCGTGATGTACTCCAAGAAAAGGATTTTACAGGTAAGCTGTATTAAAAATCCCTTTTTTGTAAAGCAGCTGTTTAGTATCACGTAAATATCCGGGTAGTTCCATAACTAAAGGTTGCAGTTGTTCATCCACCCATTGTCCTAGGCGTTTGTTCAGAGAACCAATTCCTGCCACAATGGGCCTGCCTGTCAAAGGTGTAAGTCCCTTGTGTAACTTAGGGAGGTGATGAAAAATAGGCATAATCGGAAAATCAGGAATAAGAGTGTCTTTATCTTTGATGGAAAATATGCCTGTTGTCTAAAATAGAGAAGAGTTCTCCTTTAAAGGGTTCCGTGGGGTCACCTTTGAGTTTCTGGTAGGTTTTAATGTCAGAGAGCTGGCGTAATGCTTCCGCCCTATAAGAAGTCGCATCTAGGACTACCACAACCCCACCTTTGTCAGCATTTCTGATGACTATAGAGGGGTCTGATTTTAACCCCTCAAGGGATGCTTTTTCACCTGCAGCGAGGTTGTTGGTTTTGTCTTTTGTGATATTTTTTGCTAGGAGTATAAGGTCTCTTTCAACCAGCTTTTGATATAAGTCCATGTCTTTACCCCTAGAACTAATTGGGTAAAAGTCTGATTGTGTCTTAAAAGAAACAGGATTAGGTTCAACATGAATCTCACTATCCATATTGACATCAGACTCTATGGCTAGATCTGTCAAATCTAGTAAAGCACATACATCAATGAAACGATTAGGGGAAGGAACGGACTCACCAGTTGATGACTTCTCTTCAGACAGCTTTGATTGGTCACTCTCTTGTTCGGTGTAAAAATGTTTTTGCAAAGTCAGTGTCCGTGCCAGGCGGTTAACGTCCAAAATTGTGCCAAAGAGATCAAAGTGGTTTGAGGGACAGAAATTCAAGCCCCTAGATAAAAGAGAAACATCGATATCAGATAAGGGACGCGCCGACAAATTGGTGACATTGTGTCTTTCTATTGTTTGCGACCCCGAAGTGGATAGCGATTTCCATTGGTGTCTTTTATTTTTCCTCCCCCCTCTTCTTGTTTTGTGCCTTTCTTTTTTCCCTTCTTGTTGCGGCCACGGCCGCCCTGGTTTAAAGGCATGACGTTTCCTTTTGGTGTATGTTCAAGATCAGGACTGTTGTCCGAAAAGGAATCTGATCCAGTGGCTGCCATTGTGTCATTCAAGGGTTCCCCCTCTGTGTCAGAAAAGCTCACTTGCTTTTTGGATGTGGATCTCCTTGAGCGATTGGTGTGAAAAGCTGGTTTCTTCCAAATGTAGACATTGTTTCTGTCATAATCCGATTGGTCTCTGATGCGTTTTTCTTTTTTGGTGGCAATAACACTTCTTTCTAACGTATCCATCCTTTTATTAAGCTGGCTGTCCAGATCATTGTAGCCAGGTGAGTTCTGTTGTTCAGTGAGTTCCATTTGTATGGGAATCAATTCCTTTTGTTTGAAATCTACAATGATTTTCATTAGTTCAAGAGAACATGTTGAGAGGGTATTAGTCCATTCCAATTTAGACTCCTCATTGGGGAACTCAAGAGTTTGAGAAATTCGATATTTTTTCATTCGCAAATCTTTTTTAATCTCATACACAGGAGCACCTCATGTGTGATACATCAAGGAAAATGGTGTTCCTTTGACTAATGATCACCTGGGAGTGTTTGGTGAAACGCCCCATTCACCTCTTTCCCTCCCCTATTTAAGCACATTTTGGTCATTTGTTCACTAGCTACGAGTAAGCATCACAGGATGCGAAACATGTCAGCTCTTTTTTCCTAATCCACTTCTTGGTTCACTGCATGAATTTTGGCTGTTTTTTCTATTTGAAATTTTGTTGTTTTTTCATGTTTTGAATAAAGACATCGTTTTTTGAGGAGTGCAGCGATCCAGGATTTTTCTTTCATCTCATGGTAATTGAGCACAGCCAGCACCCTCTTGGTTTGTTGGGACGGAAGCAATGGGGATTGATTGATTTTAGAGCGGTATACTTTTCTTCACTACAGCGGCCTGGAACAAGTGGATCCTAACCTTGCATTATCCAAGGAGTCTGGTCCGAGGGATTTGCTGGAATTTCAGTTGATGGTTCTTAACTAAATGTTTGGCAGAAGAGAAGATCCTTCATACCCGTTACCTGGGTGAGGGCTGGCCTCTAGGGATAGAGGCCAGGCCTGCAAGAGACCACGGCCCAGGGGAGGTGGTCAAGCTCCAAGGGAGCCTTATCCGTCAGCTTTCTAGAGCTACTGATGGAGCATTTTACTTAAGATCCTGAAACTTTAGGTTACAGGTTTGTTCTGTCAGAATACAATCTGACAATGCCTCTCTAGTGGTTTACTTGGTTTACCAGGGAGGAGCTTGGCCCTTGCCTATTTGACAATTTTCATTTCATGAATGCAAGATTGGCAGACGATTCTAAAAAGGGAATTGGTGTTCTTGGTTGTGGTTGCATCCGCAAGAAAGTATTGGCAACTTTCTTTGTATAGAGCCATACCTAATTATTTTCTCAAGAAGGGTGATGTTAAATCCTCACCCAAACCTTATTTACTAGAAGGATCTAGTGTTCATTTGAACCCAAGATATTCTTGCCTTCCTTTTTTTTCAAGACCTTGGCCCGCAGAAGGAAAGGTTATTGCTTTTCTCTCAATAGAGATGAGAGCAGTTAAAAATCTATCTGAACCTAACGTTTTGTTTTGCTGCCAGAAGACCCTAGATGTGGGCGGGCAGTGTTCAGATCAGCTATTAAAATGGCTACACGCTCTCTCGTTAGTAAGAGAGGTCAATACCTATCTGAAGCGTCTGCTCGGATACGGAAGACTGAAGTTGCGCTACCAGGAGGCCCCAGGAAAGGGCAGGCAGCGTCTAATTCAACTATTGTCAAATGTAGATTCATCAGGTTATTATTCAGGCTTATGGTTAGAGGGTTTCCCCCTGTTTCTTTTGGGGTGCACCCTACCAGGATAGTAAACACTTCATGCGGGGTGCATTACCAAGCCTTTATGACTCAGATTTGCCAGGCTGCAACTTGGTCATTTGTGTTTACGTTCACTAATCCCTATCAGATGAGCGTAAGACGGCAGGAGGATGCAGCCTTTTTTTGGCACAATATGCTGCAGGCAGCATTAGAGGTCCTCATGTCTGATGGCAGTCTGCAATGTTGGTGTCTCCCTCCCCTCAGTAAGCATTGCTTTTGGACATCCCACCTAGTAATGACTGTAATGACTTAGTAAAGAGTGTCCCATCATGTACGATAAAGAAAATAGGATTTTTATAACAGCTTACCTGTAAATCCTTTTCTTGGAGTACATCACAGGACACAAAGTTCCCGCCCCACTTGTCTGGGGATATTGGGACACTTATTGCTTTGCTACAAAAACTGAGGTGCTCCCAGTATGTGAGGGGTTATATAGGGAGGGAACTTCCTGTTCTAATTGATTTACACCAGTGTCCAGCACCTGAAGGTGGAACATATAACCCACTTAGTAATGACTAAGACTCTGTGTCCAGTGATGTACTCCAAGAAAAGGATTTTACATGTAAGCTGTTATAAAAATCTTATTTTATATATATATATATATATATATATATATATATATATATATATATATATATATATATGTTTGGGGGTTCTAAATAATATTCTAGCAAAATATGATGATTATTACATGTAGGAGAGGAGTGCCAGAATTGGCCCGGTATGGAAGTGGTTAAAGCAATCGAATGAGCTTGCCAGAACCACATCTGGAGGGAGTCTATTCCACATTTTCACAGCTCTTAGGCCTCGTACACACGACCGAGTTTCTCGGCAGAATTCAGCCAGAAACTCGATGGGAGCCGTATTCTGCCGAGGAAACCGGTTGTGTGTACACTTTTGGCCGAGGAAACCGACTAGGAACTCGTCGAGCCAAATTGAGAACATGTTCTCTATTTCCTCGTTAGTCAATGGGGAAACTTGGCTCGCCGAGATCCTCGGCTGCTTCACAAGGATCTCGACGAGCAAAACGATGTGTTTTGCTCGTCGAGTTTCTCGGACGTGTGTACAGGGCCTTACTGTGAAGAAACCTTTTTGTTTTTGGAGATTAAGGCCCAGATTCTCAAAGGACTTATGACGGCACAGGACGGCACACAGAATTGGTCCCTGGATTCCACTAAAGCCTTTGAATCCCTCAAGGCCACTTTTGCTTCAGTGTCAACGTTCTACCTCTGAGAGCTCTATGCATCCCTGGTGCTACTTTTCTAAAAAAAAAAATTGGCTCCAGCTAAATTCGGCCTCAGATTTGGTGTTTTTCACCATAAAATTGGAAAGCGCTCTGTATTTGCACAACTCCAACAGAAGGGATGGAAGAAACATGACTGGGGAGGTTATGAAAAATATCAGATTGTCCGCGTAAGCGGCAAATTTATGTTCCTCTCCTTAAGTTGAGATGCCCCTCATATTTGGATGGGCGCGAATGGTTATTAAGAAAGGTTCCACTGTGAGCATAAAGATGATGGTCGACAGTGGGCAACCCTGGTGCATCCCATTTTGTCTGAGAAATACACCTGTTATGTCATCAATCTTGAGACAAGCTGACAGGGTTGAGTACAAACTCATGAGCCAGCATTGCATCCCAGCCCACAAGCCTATGTGTTGTAGCGTGGCCTGCAAAAATGTCCAATCAACCCTGTCAAATGCTTTCTTCGCATCAGCGGAAGGACAGGTCTTTTTTGACTCTCTGAAAGAAAATCTTTTCCACAGATGTGATCCACGCTGGATTTATTTATTTTTTATTTCAGGTACTTGTATATCACCGTTAATTTATGCAGCGCTTTGCGCAGGAAAAGTCAAGATTGACATAACCTACTTAGAAATATGATCTATTTGCCTGTCTCTGCTGCATTGGAACAATTGCTTTTTTGAAATTATTTTGTAAAGTAGATGCCTTGTTTTGAAGTGGATGTAAACCCAATTTAGGAAATTTGAGCTGAGCACATATATTTGCAGCATTGTGTTATTTCTCTTCAAAGAGCGAAGTCCCTCAGCTCTTTCCTGACCCGTTCCTCTGTTAGCCTGATAACTCCTGACAGATTCTCGGACACATCAGATAAAAGCAGCCTAAAATTTCTGGCCGGGGAGGTTTTGATAGATTAGAAGGCAGCTAGCCCTGTAACAAAGCACCTCTTAGAATCTCAGCCTATGTGGGTAGGGGGTATGTGCCTTTCCTCCAATCAGCATTTTTAGCTATCTTGGCTGTATGCCCAGACATCACACTCTGTGTTAAACAGGAAGAGAAAATCTCCTAACTAGGGTTGAGTGAACCCGAATTGTAAAGTTCGGGTTTGTACCGGACTTTTGGGTTTTTAGAACCCGAACCCACAGGGCAGCCAATCACCATTTTTTTTACTCGTGTGACCTAGAAGCCATCACAGCCATGCCTACTAATGGCATGGCTGTGATTGGCCAGTGCAGCATGTGACCCAGCCTCTATATAAGCTAGAGGCACATAGCACAGCTCGTCACTCTGCTTTAGATAGGGTAGGGAAAGGATGCTGCTGCTGCTCAGAGGGAGAGAATTAGATAGGAGTCAGACTGTCCTGCTTCAGAAATCAAATTACACCAGCACTGCATATGTTCCTGTGAGATACTCTGCATTAGATTGTTTAGGGAAAGGTTCCTGGTTGTGCTTGTAGGGAGAGAAATCTATAGGAGTCAGTCCTGCTTCAGAAATCAAATTACACCAGCACTGCATATGTTCCTGTGAGATACTCTGCATTAGATACTTTAGGGAAATGTTCCTGATTTTGCTTATAGGGAGAGAAATATATAGGAGTCAGTCCTGCTTCAGAAATCAAATTACACCAGCACTGCATATGTTCTTGTGAGATACTCTGCATTAGATACTTTAGGGAAAGGTTCCTGATTTTGCTTATAGGGAGAGAAATTTATAGGAGTCAGTCCTGCTTCAGAAATCATATTACACCAGCACTGCATATGTTACTGTGAGATACACCCTTTAGATACATTTCTTCTATTGTGCTATTCAAAAAACATCCATTTAGGGCAAAAAAAAAAAAAATTGCAGTGTTTCCACCATATTTGTACGTGTGAGATACACCCTTTATATACTTTTCTTCTATTGTGCTATTCAAAAAACATCCATTTAGGGAAAAACATTTTTTTGCTGTGTTTCTTCCAGTGTTGGCAGTGTTTTCTCCATATCTGTAGGTGTGAGATAAACACTTTAGCTAGTGTTCTTCTATTGTGCTATTCAAAAAACACCCATTTCGGGCAAAAAAATATATTTTGCAGTTTTTCCTCCAGTGTTTGCAGTGTTTCCTGCATATCTGTACGTGTGAGATACACCCTTTAGATACTTTTCTTCTATTGTGCTATTCAAAAAACATCCATTCCTACTCCATATGAACCTCGTCCTCCTAGGTCAAGATTATTATTTATTTTTTATGTTATTTTAAGTTATTTCCCTATCCACATTTATTTGCAGAGTACTTGCCATGCTCTTACCAACATTTTGCTGCCATTTGCAGCCCTCTAGCCCTTTCCATTACTTTTTTTAGAGACATTTTAGTACTCAAAAGTTCAGGTCCCCATTGACTTCAATGGGGTTCGGGTTCGGGGTCAAGTTCGGGCCCCGAACCCGGACTTTTTTCCGAAGTTCGGCCGAACCTGTCGAACCCGAACATCCAGGTGTCCGCTCAACTCTATTCTTAACACAATCTGAACTTTCTAAACAGTAAATAAATGTGTAGACAGAATATATACATGTACAACATACATAGGGAGATTTGGTTTATCTCTGTGTATCATCTGAGGCTGTTCACTTTATTGGGTGTATGGAGGGTTTACATCCACTTTAATGCTATTATCACAGGAAGTATAAAATTCAACAGGCATTCAACCATTATGTAGGATGAAGCATAGACAAAAGAAACGCAAATACAATTTATGACATCCTAGATTTGCTGAGCTATGATATAAAATATTTTGACAACACAAGCATTTCATCTTTCTGCATCCTATATTGCATTTACAAAGTTCATATGGACAAAAACAAAAGGTCTGCAAAGTAAGCCATCTTTAAAAGCTGTGTTTTTTGTGTCAAATATGTTTTTCTTTGTGCATTTTACTTAAGGAAAATGCCTTGCAGCTTACTTCAAATAGAATCTAGATACAATAAAGCTCTCTCTGTAGCATTCGGTGATTTGCAAGGCTTACATATCTAGTCAGTTTCATGTAGTTCTTTAAGCCAGTGTGCTTAATGCCTGACACCAAAATGCCAATCTTGTCTCATTTAAATTTTCGGCTATACTTATGGAACATTTTCATAACTACCTCAAACTCTACGTGTGGAAAAATAAGTGATTTTAGAATCTGCTTGTTTTTGTTAAAGTATACAGTGCCTTGAAAAAGTATTCCTACCCCTTGAAATTTTTCCACATTTTGGAATGTTCAAACCAAAAACGTAAATGTATTTAATTGTGATTTTAAGTGATAGACCAGCACAAAGTGGCAAATAATTGTGAATTAAAAGAAAAATGATTTTCATTTTTTTTTTTTTTTACAAATAAAGATTTTAAAAGTGTGAGGTGCATTTGTATTCAGCCCCCTTTACTGTGATACCCCTAACTAAAATCTAGTGGAGCCAATTGCCTTCAGAAGTTATCCCGATAACACTGCGAGTCTAACTGAATAAAAACTGTGATCAGAAAACCAAAAAGTCTTAAAATATTATATGGCAAAAAAACAGTGCTGCAATATCCATTCAAGTGGGCGGGGTCTGTGTATTATGTGATTACACTCACCAGCTAGAAATCCTCACTCAAGGGGTAGCGCGTATTCGCAGTTGTAAACAGGTCTTTCTATATATGCCTCGCAATACATGACGTGGGGTCACACCTGTATCCTATAGAGATAATAGAAAGCTTCCATAGCGTAATTCCATAAACCATTTAACCACTTAAGAACCAAGCCTCTTTTGAGATTTTTTGTTTACAAGTTAAAATCAAGTTTTTTTGGTAGAAAATTACTTGGAACCCCCAAACATTATATTTTTCAGACACTCTAGAGAATAAAATGGCTGTTGTTTCACTACCTTATGTCACACCGTATTTACGCAGCGGGTTTACTAGTGCAAAATTGTACTAAAATTTTCTAGATGGAATGGCGAAAAAATTTGGCATTTAAAAATCTCCGTTGGCGAAGTTTAAAAATGTCTACAAGTTATCAGTTTGAGTTACAGAGGAGGTCTAGTTCTATAATTATTGCTCTCGACGACGACCGCGGCGATACCTCACATGTGTGGTTTGAACACCGTTTTCATATGTGGTCGCAACTTACATATGTATTCGCTTCTGCGTGCAAGCTCGGCAGGTTTTTTTTTTTTTTAACCCCGGAAGGATTTGCCTCCTTAATGACCAGGCTATTTTTTTTTTGTGATGCAGCACTGCGTCGATTTAACAGACAATTGCGCTGTCATGCGACACTGTACCCAAACTAAATTGATGTCTTTTTTTTTCAAAAGATTTTATAAAATTTTACAATAACAGAAGCATGAATAGCCAGGTTACATCGTTGCAGGTACAATAAATCAGATATCCGATCGTGTGTACAGGGCATAAGAGCTGCACAGTTTTATTTTATCTACAAAAACCCTTTACCTGCATCAGCAGTTTTTTGTAACTGGTGAACTAACTCTTTAATTTCATAAAAGATTGTACAGAAATGTTTTAATACTCATACCAAAAAAGCACTGCAATATTTTGTTATCAGTCTATAATGTCAAAGTCTAAAATAATCTATTTTAAAAATTTAGATTCCAGATTCCATCATCTCTCGTGGAGTGCAAGTACTTCCACGAGACACTGCATCGCTCAGCACCACACCTTCTGAATCACCACGAGCGCAGGCTACTTCAAGACTTTCCACTGCATCCTGCCCAACACCAAAAGTAAGTAGCCTCTAATTTATACTAAGGTTCTGTTTATTTTATGTGTAAATAGTCAGCCTAATAAGAGATTATTTTTGTGTTATAGTGTGCATGTTTGTATGGACTGTAAACTTACAAACTTTTGAGCAAGCACTAACTTAATGTGTATTAAAAATGAATTCCCAGTGAATCGCTTTTTTAAGTTACAGTACATAATTTATTAAGTAATTTGTGCAGCAGATGCTTCCTTTCAAAGTCGTGTTGCTAGTCCTATATTGAAATAGTCACTGCTTCTAGTTAATATATCAGCCCACATAAATATGATATTTCAGTGATTAGGATCTGGCTTGAGCCACCAGCTAGCTTCTTGTCATGAGACCAGCAGAAAGATCTCCCCACCATAGTTGCTCTTTTTTAATTTTCAGACACTATGGTGTTCCACTGCTGAACTCGTCCCCACTACCTCTGTTGCATTCTCTGCAGTATAAAATAATTTAAATATTTAACAGGGACAAAAAATAATAATAGTGTAATACATATGCAATACATGCACTCTTCTCGGTGTTTTATGTGTTTAAAATTATGCAAATACTTAAAAAATGCCAGATGAATCTGCCAGAAATTCACTGAACTTAACTTCTTGGTCAGTCTAATCTACCTCTGACCCCCCCCCCCCCCCCCAGGTTTGCACAGAAAATTAAACCTGTACATGAGCAAGTGTGGTGTGGTAATGGTTATGCATTGTAAATGGTATTTCCTAAAGTAGGTTATTGCCTATACTAAATTATATTATATATTATATGACATGCCTTTATCACTCTTCTAGTTTGCTCTTGCACATGTCATCCATTAACTATAATAATCCGAAAGAGGAACAAATGTACGCTGGTTCCAGGATTTCCCCACATTTGCAAGTTTGTGTTTTCTCAGGATACACTCAATAATACTTGCTATACTTCTTTTTCTTATTAGCCATCATAGCTCTTGTGTGCCAGTGAGTGTGTTGTGAATTGCCAACCATGCTTCTGTTTAATTACATCCTAACTATAGCAGTGTATGGCCTATTCTAGAAAGTTTTAATGCCTACCACTAGGACTGGATTATTGTTTTGTGTTTAAACTTCACACATATTCCTTTCTTTAGCTGGATTTTGAAGGTTTGTAGTTTCAGATGATCACAGGTATAATGGTTACCTCATAATGGCCAGTATAAACCATTTTCACATTTTATTTTAAGGACATATTTATATTTTCAGCAAGTCTAGCAGCATTATTTACCATTTGTGCAAACTGTTGGCTAAAGCCTAATACAAGTTTTGTTTCGTCTAAATGTTGAAAGTGAAGCCTCTACTCCTTCTCTGTATAAGTGCCAAATCCCCAAAAACTCAAAAATTTCTGAAGTTTTTTTTTTTTTTTTTTTTTTATACAAATTGCAGAAAAAACAGTTATTACAAGCTGGCAGCTGAAATACAGGTGTTATAACAGCACCTTTTAAATTGCATTTCTTTGTATCCTTACATAAGCTTAGTTGCTGTGAAAGAACGCACAGAAACCACTGAACTAGTGCAGCAACATCCAGCAATCCTCGGCTATTGCATGTTGATGGATTCAGACCAATTTGTCCATAATAAAATTTTCTTTGATGTATAGACATATCTAGGATGCATTGCTATGAATTTATGAAAATACAGCATTTATATGGTTAGTAGAATTACAATTTTACAGATTATTCATGTTACCATGTCCACATAACAGAGAAAATCTACAGTAAATGTTACAGTAAATTTACCATTAAGTATTAAATATATTTTATTGGATTGCTATATAACTGGCTTATTTTCTCTTATGACTGTAGATTCTGTCCTGTCTGTTTTCTCCATCATCTGGTGTAGCTTATAGGGTACTCAGAAAAACAAAGCTATCCTAGCATGTATGTGCTACCAACCAGAATTGATCAGCATTTTTCCCTTCAAGCCATGTAAGGCCTTGTTTGGATCAGACTGATCACCCTCTGGGAAGCCGTGATCTAATTTTTTTGTTTGCTTTTAAAAATTATCCAATTTTTTACTAATGAACTAGACAGTATATACATTTAGATGTGATTGACCTTGAGCTATTTATTTTGTATTCAATCCTTTTTTTCTGTATGGATGGCATGTAAAGCAATTCATAATTTTAAATTGAATATTTACATAGCAACTCTAATACATTTTAACTCATGCCAGGTGAAAAGTGAAGACTTTTAATTAATACTATTTACAAATTGAAAGATTTTGGTTCCTGCTTTACAGTGGCAGATTTATCAGAAAGAATGTCTTACTCTCGGAGGATCAGGAAAGATTCTTTCCCCTGCTGGAGCAAATTGGATCATGCTTTGCTGGGTTTTTTTTTCCCTCCTCAACCGTGGGTATAGGATTGTGTATAAGGGATTGTTTGATTTTTTTTCTCCCTTTTATTGGTTGAGCTAGATGACTTTTTTTTTTTTCTTTAAACCTGACTATGTAATGTTGAGCTTTAAAGTGTAAG
This sequence comes from Rana temporaria, assembly GCF_905171775.1. Taxonomy (NCBI): domain Eukaryota; kingdom Metazoa; phylum Chordata; class Amphibia; order Anura; family Ranidae; genus Rana; species Rana temporaria. The sequence goes on from NC_053501.1 coordinate 80,235,078, forward strand.
TTCTCAAACATGAAAAATGTGACTTGAGCAATATTGGCATAAAGAGACAAAGAGCTCTGCACCAGCATACCTAGGCTGCCCTAGTATCCAGGTTTACTCACTGTTTACTAGATTCCCAGGGGAAAGCTTTAGGTGCCCTGACATTGTGGACAGGCGAAACCCACAAACAGTGGCAGGAAACCTGTGGTGATGCCATTTCGTAGTCCCGGCAAAATGTCAGTGCATGAGACATCTCTCATGCAGGCAGAAAGTTATGAATCCCAACCTCCTACCTGTTCTTTGCTTACTGGAGAGCTGGTTGTGAATGCTCCTGAGCGACATTATCTCCACCGTTTTTCGCTGCCAGAGCAGGAGACACTTTCTCAGCCTTGGGAACCATTTGCGGCTGTGCTACTTTCCATCGCTGAGATGAAGAACCTGCTGGACGCTCTGCCCACAAAGAGGTAATTAAAGCGGATGTGCCATGGTGAAAAAATATTAAAAGCCAGCAGCTACAAATACTGCAGCTGCTGACTTTTAATATTAGGACACTTACCTGTCCCGGAGTCCAGCGCTGATCGCAGCAGAGCACGAGCGATCGCTCGTCTCTCTGCTGCTCCCCCCGCCATCCACGCTGAGGGAACCAGGAAGTGAAGCGCTGCGGCTTCACTGCCCGGTTCCCTACGGCGCATGCGCGAGTCGCGCTGCGCCTGCCGATTGGCTCACACGCTGTGTGCTGGGAGCCGAGTGTTCCCAGCACACAACGGGCGACAGACGGGAAGTCAGAAAAACCCGTCTTTTGCCCGTAGCGTGTGGCCGGAAGTGGGTGCAAATACCTGTCTTTAGACAGGTATCTGCACCCCCCTCCCCCTGAAAGGTGTCAAATGTGACACCGGAGGGGGGGAGGGTTCCGATCAGCGGGACTCCACTTTAGGGTGGAGAACCGCTTTAAGCCTGAAAGAGGTAATTAACCATATCACGACACCGAAGCAAGACATCACTGAGGTACAGCAGTCAATTTCTTAGCTCGAGCAGTGAGTTCAGTCTTTTAAAACGGGGTGAAATTTCTGTATATGCAAAAATCTCTCAACTGGGATAAGTTCAGGCTTCCAGAAATCATCAGCATGCCTCCAGCTTTTGCATGATAAATTTGAAAATCCTAACAGTAGAAACCAGTATTAAAACAGAGGCATTTCTGAGACCACACAGGTTGAAGATCTAAGGCCAACAGTGATAGCCATCTTGAACACTCTGCTAGGGAAACAGCCTACTGCAGAGATTGCGCTTGATCAAAGTGTTTGACAGTACTAAAAAGTGCACTCTGCAGATCCTATCTTTAGAATTATTGGGATCAGGGATTTATATTTGAGAGAACTCTCAAATATAAATCCCTGATCCCAATAATTCTAAAGATAGGATCTGCAGAGTGCACTTTTTATTACTGTCAAACACTTTATCATGCACAAAGCCTTGGTAAAAGGGCCTTTTAACTTTGGTGGCTCCAACATTGCAATCATTGCAGACCTTTCCTGCTGGATGCTGAACATGAGAAGGATACTGAAACCTCTTTTCACATGGATCCATTAAGTAGACACAACTTGCTAATGGGTTCACACCTTTCATCTTCAAGTTCGAAAAAGAAGAGAAAATTCTATCTGCATTCACAAGTTTCAACTGGCTCAGCACCTTACCTATTTTTGGAGAGAGAGCCTGTTCCAGCTCTGCTACCTGGACCAAAGAGACTATGACATACAGCTACCAGGCACCCAAAGCCGTTTCCTCAAGGATATTTACAAATGCTGGCCACTGCAGCCCTCCAGTTCCTAAAGCAAAAGTAGGGATTCTAAATGGGCTTGATCAGGTGGATCAATTTTTTTAAATAAACTGAGACTTCCTGTCTCGCTCCTGGATCAAAATTGATTTAAGTTAAGTGCTGTTTTTTGCATTGTATTTTGCTTTGTATTTTCTGAATGAATGCAAGGCTTTCTCTGAAATCTAAGGGGTAGATCTGAAATGAGGGGAAGCTCACATCCAATCATGTGCAAGCTAAAATGCTATTTTTTATTCTCCTTGCATGTCCCCCTCGGATATACAGCGACTTTACTTCCAAGTGCACTTGTAGTACAAAGTTGATTTGCCTTTAGTAAATAACCCCCACTGCCCCTTTGAATCAGAACAAATCCCTTATGCACAGGATGAGTAAAAAAGGATGATAATATGATTAAAGTGATATTTTAGGAAAATTGGTGGTCTCGGCAGCGTCAAGAATTTCTTGTAACCAGAGTAAGAACAGGAAAACCATTTTCTTTATCATGCATCACGGGACACAGAGCAGCCATAGTAATAACTATGTGGGTTATATGCCACATATAGGTGAATGGACACTGGCACACCCATATTCCCCCTCTGTATAACCCCTCACATACAGGAAGTACCTCCTTTTTTTTCCGACAGTGTCTCAAGGTGTTGGTCACGGTTGATGAATTGCTATGCTAGGAAGAAGCCCTGTTGCGTAAATCCTTAAGCTGGATCAAGGGGCTATCCAGTTGAATCCATTCAAGATGCCAAAAAGTAATGGCCAAAATGGATGTTACTCGAGTCTCGAGGAAGAGAAAGCGAGGTCACTTGCCTGTAATGCTCTGTTGGGGGCTGGACCCTGGGATCCAGCTTCTTAGTTACATGACTAAACCAAAGGTTGTCCTGGCAGGGTACAAGGGTGTGGACCCCAGTATGCCAGGGGGACCCGGTCCTTGAAGGTCCGTCATGACATGGCCCGCCATAATGGATGAAGATTAGGTCTGGCTGTGTTTTCCAGCAGTATCCTGCGGTGGGAATGGTAAGTCAAAGAAGATTCTAAGGAACACATACGGTTCACTTATGGACTTCTTCTGAGTAAACAATGCCTTGCCTGTTTTTTTTACCACTAGAGGGTGTAACTGTAGCATACCTGGTGTTTCATTACAATGCTTCCCCTGCTGTGTGCTCAGTGTCTGGCAGTGCTCCTGTGGAACAGCGTGGCCCCCTTACTCCACTTTGTCATGGCTGCCAAAAGGGCTTGGGGATCAGCATTTCCCTGGTAATACAGCCCCTCTCCCCCAAACAGCCTGTTTGCAGGACCAGGCACGCTGGAGTAGCTCTGTTTAAATAAGCTATCCAAGGATGCGGGGGGTGTGGCTTGGCGCAGCCAGCCTGCACGTGACACCGAACATTCACATAATACACGACGCAGGTGCAAGACTTACTGCCTATAAAGTTTTTTTACTCTGGAAAGAGTCTGGTGGCTGACGGAGGGACACAGAGCATACAAGGGCATGTAAGCACTGTAGTGATAGTGGCATATTTCCATTGCTTGACTATAGCTCGGCAGTAGATGCACATTGTAAGTACCTCTGCCTTTTGTACTTAGGACTAAGTCTTCCCGAAAGAAAGGGGGGGGGGAAATACAGAAGGGAGGAGTGCAAGGGCGCCACGGTCGGGGTCTGAGGATCCTAGTCATGCTTCCACAGTTCTATCCTCCCCTGAAAGACCAGAAGCAACTAGCCAGCCTGAGTCATTGAGGCTCTCAGGCATAGTAGCCTCTTCCAATATTTTAGCCTCTGTCTATTTCACCAAGGACTATTTGGCTTCAGCATTAGCTGGTTTCTCCTCCTCCTGACCTTCCAGTGTTGGAACAGGAATGGGCAGATGATGTTGAGACACCATTGGGTGACCGGGAAGAAGGGCAGGCGGATGATGACTCCTCAGAGGATTCAATCTCAGAGGAGCCCCTCTCAGCCTTGCCATCTCAGAAGTTGCTAGTTCAATCCCTTAAGGAATTGGTCAGTTCTGGATAAAAGTTTCCCCCAGCACAGGTAGCTGAGGCCCCCTTATTCTCTTTTGGTTCTGTAAGGCCTCCGCAGGGTCCACATGCATTTCCTGTACACCCATTGCTGGAACAGCTGATATATGCTGACTGGGATCACCCAGATAGTTATTTTCTACCTCCTAGAAGATTTTCTCTTCTTTATCTTATGGAGGAAAAGTTCACGAAGAAGTGGAGTTTGCCAGCAGTAGACGCTGCTATCTCCTCTGTGAATGGGAGTCTAACTTGTGCAGTGGACAATGTCCAGAGTTTTAAGGATTCAGCCGATAAGCTGGAATCTTTGCTCAAAGCTTCATTTGCTGTAGCAGGTTCAGCAGCACAGCCTGCAGTAGCAGCCATAGACATTTGTCAATCCCTAAAAGACCAGCTTAAGCAGCAGTAGGCATTTTTCAATCCCTAAAAGACCAGCTTATGCAGGTTATTAAGAGTCGGTTCACACTAGGGCGACACGACTTCCAGCGCGACTTTCAGAAGCGACTCCGACACGACTTGAGCATGAACCACAGGGCGATCTGGGGAGATTTACAACACGACTTGAAGTCGTCTCCAGGACAGGAGACATTCCAGTGGCCAATAAAACAACAATCAGCTCTAGGGGAGGGAGGGGGAGGGGGAGGGAGAGGTTTGCCTGAGAAATGTATATTATCTTCCTGGAAAGTAGCTTCAGTTAAAGACAGTGATCAGACTTGGAAGCGATTTCAATTGAAATCAATGGGTACAAATCGCCTAGAAGTCGGATTGAAGTAGTACAGGAACTTCTTCTGAAGTCGGAGCGACTTAAGTAGTGTGTACGTATTTACACCGCTCCCATTCACTTACATTGCTTTTCTGGACAGCGCGACTTGAGACGACTTGAGACGACTTCCAGTTGGATCCCAAGTCGCCCCAGTGTGAACCGACTCTTAGGTGTCCCTACTCAAGAGGAAACAGCCAGTGAGTTAGCTGAGCTACCTTGGACCTTATATTTTGCGGTTGACTCTCTTACAGGTTCTATTCATCAGTGAAAATGCGTAGAATTCTCTGGTTGAAGCATTGGTCAGCTGAATTGCCATACAAAAAGCTATTGGCAGGTTTTCCCTTTCATCAGGAGCGGTTGTTCGGGGATTATTTGGATAAATACCTTATTTATCGGCATATACCGCACACCGGCGTATAGCGCGCACCCCAAGCTGAGGAGGGAAGTTTAGGGAAAAACTTACATTTTAGATGTCTTGCCCGGCGTCTGCCTGCGGCCTTGCGCAGGGTCCGTCCAGCCTTGCTCGGGGTCCATCCAGCCTTGCGCTGGGTCCGTCTGCTGTCTTGCCCGGCGTCCGTCTGCGGCCCTGATTTTAAGGGGAAAAAGTGTGTGGTATACGCCGATAAATACGGTATATTCAAAAAAATGTTGGGTGGTAAGAGTGCCCTTTTATCAGTTAAAAAAAGGAGTAGACGTCCTTCATTTAAACTTTGTTTTTCCCTGGTACCTGCTGCGACAGCCTCCAGGCCAAGGTAAGTCTCAATGCCAAGCACAAGGCCAGAAGATGCCCTGGGGGCAGAAGCCTGCAAAGCAGAGTCCCAAGGCCTCCTTATGACGGGGCGTCCCCGCTCGCTCGGGTGGGGGGGAAGTCTTCTGCAGTTCTCAGGGGCTTGGCAGGAAGAGATCCAAGACAGATGGGTCATCTCCACTGTATCTCTAGGGTACAAACTAGAGTTTTGAGAGTTCCCTCCTTTCCATTTTCTAAGGTCGAACATTCCTAAAGACCCACTAAAAAGGACGTCTTTGTTTTTGGCGCTAGACCGATTGACGTCTCAGGGTGTAATCATAGAGATTCCCTCAGAAGTGCAGGGCATGGGGTTTTATTCAAATCTCTTCAGGGTGCCAAAACCGAATGGAGATGTCAGACCCATTCTAGGTCTCAAACATCTAAATCGGTTCCTAACCGTCCGCTCTTTTTGCATGTCAATCCAGTCAGTCGTGTCCACTCTGTGGGTAGGATAATTTCTGGCATCAATAGACATCAAAGATGCATATCTGCATGTGACAATTTTTCCTGCTCACCAGAAATTTCTGCGTTTCGCAGTAGAACTGCGCCACTTTCAGTTTGTGGCCTTGCCCTTCAGGTTAGCCACCACTCCCTGGGTGTTTAAAAAAGTTCTGGCCCCTGTACTAGCAAAACGAAGGGGCCAGGGTATAGCAATAATGGCATACCTAGACGACTTGTTGCTGATCAGTTGGTTACATGGCTAGACCAGAGTGTCCAACACGGTCAAGTACTTGGATCACCTGGGTTGTATTCTCAACCTAGAGAAGTCAGCCTTACGGCCAGTAAGGAGGCTGGAGTACTTGGGTCTGGTTTTGAATACAGCCCAAGGAAGAGTATTTTTGCCTCAGACACAATTCAGGGCTATAAGAGATCTGGTCGATGTGGTCAAGGCAAAGAAGTATCCTTCCATTTGCCTTTGCATGAGGTTGTTAGGGAAGTTGCTGGCTTTATTCGAAGCGGTTCCCTGTAAGAAAAACAGAAATGGAAGGCACGCACACCTAGTGCATTTCCTAGAGATAATTTAATAAGAAGAAATGTTTGTGTAAAAGTGGGTAGCTAGCTCTGAGGAAGGGGGTGTGCCCCGAAACGTGTTGGCTGTACCCCGCGTTCTGTGCATGTCCATGCACTGTGTTTATGGCTTTTTGTCAGTTGCATTTTGTGAGTACCCACTTTTACACAAAAATTTCTTATTTTTAAATGATCTCTGTTAATGCACTAGGTGTGCACGCCTTCCATTTCTGTTTTTCTTGTAGTTCCTTTCGGATTACCCCATCTGAGGAAGGCAGCATCCACCTAGCTTTGGGATACCATATATACCTTTCACACCACCACTTTATCTGTTACGCCACACCTTGGAAGACCTATTAGCGCTGGAAGTGACTGTGTTTTTTCTATTTCTACTAAAGCGGTTCCCTATACCCAGTTTCATTCAAGACTGTTGCAAAACAGTATTCTGTCTGCTTGGAACAAGAAAATCCAAGCCTTGGATTCCCCAATGTGCGCCAGAGTCTCAGCTGGTGGTTGATGGCCAGAAATTTGCAGAAAGGGACATCCTTCATGCCAGTAACCTGGAAGGTTGTAACAACGGATGCCAACCTCTTGGGCTGGGGAACGAATCTCGAGGAGACCACTGTCCAGGGGAAGTGGTCAAAGTCCGAAAAAGCCTTGCCCATTAACATTCTAGCGATTTGGGCAGCGCGTCTGGCCCTAATGGCCTGGACGCTCAGATTACAAGGTTGTCCCATCAGGATACAATCCGACAATGCCACAGCAGTGGCTTACATCAACACCAAGGGGGCACCAGAACTCACGCAGCCCAGAGTGAAGTGAGACATATTCTGGCTTGGGCAGAAAAGCATGTACCTTGCCTATCTGCAGTCTTCAATTCAGGGGTGGAGAATTGGTAGGCGGATTTCTTGAGCCGCCAACAATTGTTCCCGGGAGAATGATCTTTCCATCCTGAAATTTTTTCGGACATTTGCCAAAAATGGGGCACCCCGGACATAGATCCATTGGCGTCCAGGTTCAACAAGAAGTTGGACAACTTTGCGTCAAGGACAAGGTATCTACTCGCATGTGGGACAGATGCGTTAGTAACCCCTTGGGATCAGTTTTCACTGATTTATGCGTTATCCCCTAGTTCAACTGCTCCGTGGCTTCTAGGCAGGATCAAAGAGGAAGGGAAGCCGGTAATATTAGGAGCCCCGAATGGGCCAGAAGATCCTGGCATGCAGAGATCGTGAAAGGTTGGCAGTAGGGAAACCGTGGACTCTTCCATCCCGTCCAGACTTGTTTCGCAAGGACCAGTGTTCCATCCACGTCCTGTCAGGGGAGAGGAGAACTGATCGTATGTTCCTTGTATATAGGAAAAATTATCTGTTTCCTCCTCTCATCAGTCCCCCCCCCCTACAGTTAGATTCACTTCCTGAGAGACACAATTAACCCCTTGATCGCTCCCTAGTGTTAACTCCTTCCCTGCCAGTCACATTTACACAGTAATCAATGCATTTTTATAGCACTGATCGCTTCCGGTGGCGCTTCCGTAGATTTCCGCATAGAATATGCAAACTAGCTAGATACGCCGATTCACGAACGTACGTGCGCCTGGCGTATCAAGATACGTTGTTTACGTAAGACATACGCCGGCGTAAAGTTACCCCTCATAAAGCAGGGGTAAGTCATGTTCGGTATGGACGTCGGAAACGTACGAACAGCGTCTTATTTTACGTCGTTTGCATAAGTCGTCCGTGAATGGGGCTGGGCGTAGGTTACGTTCACGTCGACTAAGCATTGAGCGGGCGCAATTTACTTTGAAAATGCGACGTAATACTGAGCATGCGCCGTTCGTAAAAAGCGTCAATAACGTGGGGTCATGATTAGTTTACATAAAACACGCCCACCTCTTCCTCATTTGATTTAGGCGCGCTTACACCGGCACATTTACACTACGCCGCCGTAACTTAGGACGCAAGTGCTTTGTGAATATTGCACTTGCCTCTCTAAGTTGCGGCGGCGTAGCGTAAATACGATACGCTACGCCCGCTTAAAGTTATGCCGCCCTACGTGAATCTGGGCCTATAACTTTTCCACTATAACCAATCAATATACGCTTATTGCGATTTTTTTTTTTTTTTTTTTACAAAAAATATGTAAAAAAATACATATCGGCCTAAACTGAGGGAAAAAAGTTTTTTTTTTTTTTAATAATTGAATATTTATTATAGCAAAAAGTAAAAAATATTGTGTTTTTTTTCAAAATTGTTGCCCTTTTTTTTTTTTTTTTTTTTAAGTATAGTGCAAAAAATAAAAAACCGCAGCGGTGATGAAATACCACCAAAAAAAGCTCTATTTGTGGGGAAAAAATTATCAACATTTAATTTGGGTACAACGTCGCATGACCACACAATTGTCATTCAAAGTGTGACAGTGCTGAAAGCAGAAAATTGGCCTGGGCAGGAAGGGGGTGAAAGTGCCCTGTATTGAAGTGGATAAAGAACTAGGGGGAGAACCTAGGGGGCATGGGTCTTCAAACTACGGCCCTCCAGTTGTTCAGGAACTACAATTCCCATCATGCATAGTCGTGTCTGTGAATGTCAGTGTGTTGCAATGCCTCATGGGATGTGTAGTTCTACAACAGCTGGAGGGCCGTAGTTTGAGGATCCCTGCTCTTGGGGAATCTAGGATGGAAAAGGACCTGGGGGTCTTAGTAGATGATAGGCTCAGCAATGGCATGCAATGCCAAGCTGCTGCTAACAAAGCAAACAGAATATCGGCATGCATTAAAAATGGATTAACTCCAAGGATAAAGCAATAATTCTCCCACTCTACAACACTCTGGTTCGTCCGCACCTGGAGTATGCTGTCCAGTTCTGGGCACCAGTCCTCAGAAAGGATGTACTGGAAATGGAGCGAGTACAAACAAGGGCAACAAAGTTAATAAAGGGTCTGGAGGATATTTGTGGCCACTTATGAAAATTAGAAGAAAAGAGGTTTAACTTTAAACTACGTAGAGGGTTCTTTACTATAAGGACGGTAAGGATGTGGAATTCCCTACCACAGGTGGTGGTCTCAAAGGGGGGCATCAATAGTTTCAAGAAACTATTAGATAAGCACCTGAAGGACCACAACATATAGGAATATACAAGGTAAAACTGACATATAATCACCTTCATAGGTTGGACTGGTCTTTTTTAAACTTCACCTACTATGTAACAATGTAACTATGTAAAGAAGCTGTGGGGCTGTCTTTTGGAGCATTCGCAAACCCCGTTTCTGAGTATGGCAGTACAGAGTATGTTGATAATGGCAAATTACATATTCAGTCCAACCTATCCCATTGACCCCAACCCCCCCAAGTGCTGGTGCTGGGAAGCCATAAAATAAATCCTAGGATTAGGAACAGTCCCAACCACCGAGTGTGGATAACCTGATTATAGGTGATCTTTTTCCCAAATCAGGTCTCTAAAGTGTCAATGGCAATAAAGCACCTACAGGGTATCCAAATGGGGGAATTGTATAACAATTGCAGAGCACACACCAATTTAACCAAGGTTAACCCAAAAAAAAATCCTTTCAAGATGGTGCATGCACCATTGAAGTCTTCGCTGGGGGATATTGCAAGCACCTACAGGTAAGCCTTAACCACTTAAGGACCGGACCAATATGCTGCTACATGACCCAAGGGGTTTTTACAATTCGGCACTGCGTCGCTTTAACAGACAATTGCGCGGTCGTGCGACGTGGCTCCCAAACAAAATTGGCGTCCTTTTTTCCCCACAAATAGAGCTTTCTTTTGGTGGTATTTGATCACCTTATTTTTTGCGCTATAAACAAAAATAGAGCGACAATTTTGAAAAAAATTCAATATTTTTTACTTTTTGCTATAATAAATATCCCCCAAAAACATATATAAAACATTTTTTTTCCCTCAGTTTAGGCCGATACGTATTCTTCTACCTATTTTTGGTAAAAAAAATCGCAATAAGCGTTTGCGCAAAATTTATAGCGTTTACAAAATAGGGGATAGTTTTATTGCATTTTTATAATTTTTTTTTTTTACTACTAATGGCGGCGATCAGCGATTTTTTTCGTGACTGCGACATTATGGCGGACACTACGGACAATTTTGACACATTTTTGGGACCATTGTCATTTTCACAGCAAAAAATGCATTTAAATTGCATTGTTTATTGTGAAAATGACAGTTGCAGTTTGGGAGTTAACCACATGGGGCGCTGTAGGATTTAGTGTTCACCTAGTGTGTGTTTACAACTGTAGGGGGGTGTGGCTGTAGGACTGACGGCATCGATCGAGTCTCCCTATAAAAGGGATGACTCGATCGATGCAGCGCCATAGTGAAGCACGGGGAAGCCGTGTTTACATATGGCTCTCCCCGTTCTTCAGCTCCGGGGAGCGATCGCGACGGAGCGGCTATAAACTAATAGTCGTGCCGTCGTCCCGTATCGCTCCCCGCGGGAATCCGACCGCCGCATGTAGTGGGGGGGGTCCCGATCGGACCGTCGTCCCGCGGAAAGGCAGGGACGTACAGGTACGCCAATGTGCCTGTACGTGCCATTCTGCCGACGTATATCTACATGCGGCGGTCGGGAAGCGGTTAATCTAGTCTTACCTATAGGTGTAACTTCCGCCAGAGGGTTTACAACCACTTTAAGGTGGTTCGTAACATGCTTGGTTGATGCCGCAAAGCTGTACTGGTAAATAAGTAGTACAATTTTTATATACAATCTCAGTAAGACGCATTGATTGGACGTGCATATTTGGCTGTAGAATTTATTTATTTTTCTTCAAGAATTTGGCTTGGCTTTAGATAAGACAATATCATTCCAATTTGATCAGTTCTGCTGTTGGCCAATTTCAATCAAACTCATTATGAATTAAGAGACTGCAGATGATGCAGCAGGTTCAAATTGGCCAGCAGCAGGACATTTTTATGGAAGGAGTAATCAAACTTGGCAAAGAGTAAGTCCCCTTTCACACTTATACCACTTGTCCCACGATTTTGGACTGCAAAATCGCATGACAAGTCATTCGCCATGATTTTCAATGACTTCCTCATTCATATTGGCACGACTTTAAGTCGTGCTGACTTCAAAGTGGTCCCTGCATTACTTTAGTCCAACTTCCATGCGAATTGATGTCCATAGACCTCAGTGTTAAACCCTCAAGTAGCATGCAAATCGTACCTGAATAATATAGACACAATTTCAGTATGATTTTGTTAGCACAAGCGACTTTTTGACCCTTGTCCCACCCAAACCTTTCAACATAGCCCCTCCCAAGGATTTTTCTAGCACACATTCACTTCCTGGTTATTCCCTCAGGAACAATGTGCTCCAAACAGCCCAAAAAGAGAGATGTCCTTGTCCTTGTCCTCTGCTTCTCCTCTTCTTCCTCATGCACTGCTACTGCTGCAGCAGCAATGACAACTGTTGTGGCAATATAATGAGTAGCAAACATTTTCTGTCACAACACACCACACCACAACAAGCAGGAAGCAAACAGGAACTGGAAACAACTATGGCAGGAAAAGGAATTACCTCACACCATGTATGTTTTCATTGGTTAATGCCAAAGTTGTGGCAAAGTAGTACTGATCCAAAATCGTGGCCGCGAAATCACGGCAAAGTCGCACATCTTTGAAGTCGTACAAGTGTGTAAGGGGTCTAACTGCTAACCACAAATTAATCACAAAACAAAAAGTCTAACTTCCCTCTCTCAATCAACATTAATTATTTGTAATCCTCACGCTGCTAGCATTAGTAAATAGACAGGAAGGTATAGCATATTTACATGTTTTATTTTTATTTTTAATTTTTTTTCATTTCTTTAGTTACTGCCTGATTTGTTGCCTAGGCAAATTATGTCATACATCCCAGGAGTCTTCAAGAGGGTCAACAACTGGGTTATTTTTTAGGTAACCTAGGAGTCTTCAGGAGGGGAGGAGAAGGGTGTTTCACATGGGGCAAACTGTGAGGTTTCTTCTTGGCTGTGTGGGAAATATACTTACAGATATGTCCTCCATCAGACTTTCTGTTACTGCTGCTACCCTTTTGGGGGACTGCTAATGAGCCCTTTGCCATGGCCTGCTGACAACTGCATGTTAAAACTGTAAGCATGGAGAGTGATACTTTTTTTGTCTGTGCTGGGCCCTTCTAGGGATCATTGTTATGCCTTTAGGAGTCTTTGTGGACTCTCTGGACTGTGGCTATGGTTACCATGCATTTCTGTGGGGGGCTGACACAGTCATTTTTGTTTGGAGCATTATGCAATTTTTCTTTCGCTGCACTGTGTGTTTTCCAGCTTCTGGGATGGCCACCCACACTCAGAAAGCAGGTGGTTCCCTTCAGCTGTCTGGTGTTAAGACCCTTGGTTTTTGCAATAGTTCATGTAATGCCCATTTTGGCATTTTATTGTTTGCCTGAATACCTAACCTCCAAAAATACAATAGCTAAACTTAACTTTGCTGGGGGGCACCTTGCTTAATGAGATCATTAGTGGTCCCACTGAGGGCAAAGAAAGAAGTCAAAGTAAAGTCTGCATGTCTGAAATAAAATCTTTCCTTCTCCACTCACAAACACCTTTTTGTTTCCCCTGCCACCTCAGATTCCATAAGTCCTTAGCAGTCTAAGACTGCCAAGCCTGCTAGTAAATCCTCCTCTGCATAAAGGTTTATCTGCACCTGTAATTTTCCAGGTGGGTGATGTCTTGCTTCAACTGCAAACCTCTGGGTGATCCAAGTTTTAGATAAATGGGTTGTAAGCTGGTATTCCACAGATAAAACATTTCTGCTCCTTCCACTTGAAGTGGTTCTCCTCCAATCTCCCCCTTTTAACACCTTGCAAATTTTCATTTTCAGTGCAGAGCCTTCTGGTATAGGAGGTGATGCTCTGATTCCTTCCCCATAAAAGCTTCCAAGGCAATGGTTCAAACCTGTTCACTGTCCAAGGGAGGGCTGGATTTTGGCCCGTTCTACACCCATAGGGACCCAACACTTGTGTGAGAGTGTGGTGGCTCAGGAAGGAGTCTGAGCTGTGGTGGCCTCTCTCCATCGGGGGAATCATTTAACCTCAGGTAACTTCAAGATTCTAACTCAAATGTTTACATATGCATTAGCATTGTTTGCTTGTTTCTATTTTTTTTAACCTACTTAAATAAAATCCTCTGATTTTATATTAGTGTTATTGTTTAATTATTTATATCCACTAAAAGTCTATACATGGGAAGGGGAGCAGTATACGGGGGGAGGGGAGCAGTACACAGGAGGAGGGAGCAGTGAGCTGTATACTGGGGAAGGGGGGCAGTGAGCAGAATACAGGGGGATACTCATAAAGTAGAGTGGGAGATAGGGTAAATATGTCTGGTATGCAGTAATTCAGGTGCGGACCATCCTACAATGAATCCTACTGTTGAAAGGATGGGAGTATTAGTACCTTATAAGGGCTCCAAGATGGAAGTGGCGTTAAATTGTGTGACCAATGTCACCGGGTCATACATCTAAGACTGGGCTCTGATTGTATGAATTTTTGCTCCAAGTTTCAAAAGTTTACACTTGTAAGGTGAATACTTTCCAAACATAGCCTTAGACTGAGTAACAGTCAAATATAAAGGGTGACCCTGTCTTACCTGTTCATGATGCTAGACTGCAATTAAAACCCAGGCATCACCCATCACGGTGGGCATACCCCTGAAGCGTTTTCAGGGACTAAGTTCCAGTTTGTTTGGCAGCGGTCCTGAACCTGTATAACACTCTGTAGTTAACTGAACACATTGCACCAAGGTCAGTGCCCTACACAGGATCCAGTTCTCAATGCAACATTACAGGTCATCCCCACAGCATGGAGTCTGGGAGTCTGCTCCCCTCCCCATGTATACTGCTCACTACCCCCCTCCCTCTGTATACTGCTCACTTGCTCCCCTACCCCTATATACTGCTCACTGCCCATCTCCTCCTGTATACTTAACCCCTCCCCCTGTATACTGCT